>NC_092272.1:14020095-14160095 GCF_036320965.1 Panulirus ornatus
CGCATATATACATACCTATACATTTCAACGTATACATACATATACATACAGAGACATATACATATATACACATGCACATATTCATACTTGCTGCCTTCATTCATTTCCGTTGACACCCCACCACACAATAAAAAGCGCCCCCCTCCCACAGCGCGCGCGCAAGGTAGCGCTAGGAAAAGGCAACAAAGGCCACATTCGTTCACACTCAGTCTCTAGCTGTCATGTTTCTCCATTCAAACGTACCTCCCTTAACCCTACTGTACCTAATATCCTTGCTCTCAGTTTTTTTCTTTCACACAACTGTCTCACTTTCCAATCCCTCTCACCCACAATACCCTGCATACTTGCCACTCTCTCCAAAACTCTTGTGTTCACCTCCCTAACAACCCCATCCATAAACAAAATAAACAATCATGGAGGCATTACGCACCCCTGCCGCAAACCGACATTCACTGAGAACCAGTCACTTTCCTCTCTTCCTACTCGTACACATGCCTTACATCCTAGATAAAAACTTTTCATTGCTCCTAGCAACTTGCCTCCCACACCATATACTCTTAATACCTTCCATAGAGTATCTCTATCAACTCTATCCTCTATCATATGCCTTCTCCAGATCCATAAATGCTACATACAAATCCATTCGTTTTCCTAAGTATTTCTCACATACATTCTTCGAAGCAAACACCTGATCCACACATCTTCTAACACTTCTGATGCTCTGTACATGCCTTCATCCTCTTAATCAATACCCTCCCCTACAATTTACAAGGAAAGCTCAACAAACTTATACCTCTGTAATTTCAACACTCACCTTTATCCCCTTTGCCTTTGTACAATGGCACTATGCATGCATTCCTCCAATCGTCAGGCACTTCACCATGGGCCATACATACATCAAATATCCTTACCAACCTGTCAACGGCACAGTCACCCCCTTTTTTAGTAAATTCCACTGCAATACCATCCAAACCCGCCGCCTTGCCGGCTTTCATCTTCCGCAAAGCTTTCACTACCTCTTCTCTGTTTACTAAATCATTCTCCCTAACCCTCTCACTTTGCACACCACCTCGACCAAAACACCCTATATCTGCCACTCTATCATGTAACACATTCAACAAACCTTCAAAATACTCACTCCCTCTCCTTCTGACATCACCACTACTCGTTATAACCACCCCATTAGCCCCCATTTCATCGATCAAACCCTGAGAGTGGATGAACAGCTGATTTGACTGTGGACCGACTGCCTCAACCAGGATCCGAATCTATGTGCTCGACCTTGGGCGGTCTGTGAATACGCCTCAGTCAGGAAGGCTAACAACGGATAAAAACTTTAGCTTTCGAGTCCGAAATAATCTTGGACAGAGTCTAGGGATAAATTGATTATTGATCAATTGTAAGAAAAACATAACGCAGTGGAAAGATGGCAGTATATGAAATACACGGACTGTTCCCAGAGAGAGAGAGAGAGAGAGAGAGAGAGAGAGAGAGAGAGAGAGAGAGAGAGAGAGAGAGAGAGAGAGAGAGAGAGAGAGAGAGAGAGAGAGAGAGAGAGAGAGAGAGAGAGAGAGAGAGAGAGAGAGAGAGAGAGAGAGAGAGAGAGAGATTTGAGTCAGTCTCTCATATACATTCTCCTCGTCCCTCTACGCCAGTTGTTTGCTGTCAATCACCAGCTGCAGCTCAGTTACTCTTTTTTCTATGTTCGCTACTGAATCTTTGATGAGATGTTGCTGCTGAACTGATGCTATTCTTTAGGATACTTAAACCATCGAGAGATGAGAGGAGTTACGAGAAGAAGAATTGATTCTTATCCTTTGTTACAGCTCTATTTCAGAAACTGGTACCAGTTAACTGCTGTGATCTGGATGAGAGATGATTGGCATCTAAAATGTGTTATGCATAGGGATGGAATTTCAAGTGGCTTGCGGTCATGTTCATACATTATGTACTTACTGTATTCGTAAATATTCTTGTTAAACCTAAGAATAGCGAGGAAGAGTACACGAAATACCAGTGTTTGAAGGTGATGTGCTCTACACAAGCAGAGCTTACCAAATAGCCTAAGGGAGGTTAAACCTCAAGATATGTGGAATATCAAAGTTTGATAAGTGTAAGATGGGAGATAGCAGAGGTAGGGAAGTTCAGAACGAGAAGAGGCGTGGGGACGTAACAAGTTTACATGAAAGATTGTGTTCACAGCAGGTGGAGTTTCGTGTATAGCCTGTGCAGTGAACCGTTTTGTGGCATAATGGATTGAATGTCACCCCCAAAAAACGTTAAACTATATTACAGACGAGGTGTGGGAAGATATACTGAAGGACGGGCGAAAGGGTGAGGGAGACTGGAAATTAAGTCCAGGCAGTTTTGAGGGTGTATAATTCTTACCCTAAGGAGAAACAGGATGTACGTCGCTAAACAGCATTTCAACTGAAGAGGAAAATGGCCTTTGTAAGGGATTAACATGGAGGAGGAGGACAGATGGGGCCGTGGACGGAAATTAAGCATGCTAGAGGGTAGTTGACGGTTCATTCAAGATGAGTGATGTGAGGAGAAGACGTGAGTGTTGTAAAAGTAGAGGGGTAGATCATATCTATCTTAGTGTGATTAAGCTGGAGTTCTACATTATCAAGGGTTTACATTACTCGTGTCTACTTAGTGTAGCGTAACTTTACAATCATACCTGAGATCTGATATCGTCACCCGAACATGTTTCAAGTTAGTGTGTGGAGCAAAACAAGATAAAAAAGCATTGTAGGAGTTGAGGATATTTGAATGAAGCGCTACACTGTTAATGTGGTTGAGCAAAAAACAATATCATATATATACTCAAGTCTAAGCCAGGTACGCCTTCAATCGACTAACGCCTAGAGATGGATGAACACATTGGATAAACTATGGACCGCCAGCCGCTGGCAGGATTCGAACCTATACGCTCGATCCTGTGCGGCCCGTGAATGCGTCATGGTAAGGAATGGTAACCACTGCACCACGGAAGTACATCCATCCATCCATCCATGTATATATATATATATATATATATATATATATATATATATATATATATATATATATATATATATTTGATTTTTTCTTATTTAATTTGCTTTGTCGCTGTCTCCCGCGTTAGAGAGGTAGCGCAAGGAAACAGACGAAAGAATCGCCCAACCAACCCACATACACATGTATATACATACACACCCACACACGCAAATATACATACCTATACATCTCAACGTATACATATATATACATACACACACAGATATATACATATATACACATGTACATAATTCATACTGACTGCCTTTATTCATTCCCATCGCCACCTCGCCACACATGAAATGACAACCCCCTCCCCTTACACGCGCGCGAAGTAGCGTTAAAAAAAAGACAACAAAGGCCACATTCGTTCACACTCAGTCTCTAGCTGTCATGTGTAATGCACCGAAATCACAGCTCCCTGTCAACATCCAGGCCCACAAAACTTTCTATGGTTTATCCCAGACTCTTCACATTCCCTGGTTCAATCCACTGACTGCACGTCGACCCCGGTATACCACATCGTTCCAATTCACTCTTCCTTGCACGCCTTTCACCCTCCTGCATGCTCAGGTCCCAATTGCTCAGAATCTTTTTTCACTCCATCTTTCCACCTCCAATTTGGTCTCCCAATTCTCCTTGTTCCCTCAACCTCTGACACATATATCCTCTTTGTCAATCTTTCCTCGCTCATTCGCTCCATATGACCAAACCATTTCCAAACATCCTCTTCTACTCTATCAACCAGACTCTTTCTATTACCACACATCTCTCTTACCCTTTCATTACTTACTCGATCAAACGACCTCACACCACATATTGTCCTTAAACATCTCATTTTCAACACATCCACCCTCCCCCGCACAACTCTGTCCATAGCCCACGCCTCGCAACCATATAAGTAATAATAGGGTAAGAGATATGTGTGGTAATAAAAAGAGCTGTGGTTGAGAGAGCAGAAGAGGGTGTTTTGAAATGGTTTGGTCACATGGAGAGAATGAGTGAGGAAAGACTGACAAAGAGGATATATGTGTCAGAGGTGGAGGGAACGAGGAGAAGTGGGAGACCAAGTGGAAAGATGGAGTGAAAAAGATCTTGAGTGATCGGGGCCTGAACATGCAGGAGGGTGAAAGGCGTGCAAGGAATAGAGTGAATTAGAACGATGTGGTACACCGGGGTCGACGTGCTGTCAATGGATTGAACCGGGGTATGTGAAGCGTCTGGGGTAAACCATAGAAAGTTCTGTGGGACCTGGATGTGGAAAGGGAGCTGTGGTTTCGGTGCATTATTACGTGACAGCTAGAGACTGAGTGTGAACGAATGGGGCCTTTGTTGTCTGTTCCTAGCGCTACTTCGAACACATGGGGGGGGGGGGGGGTGTTATTTCATATGTTTTGATGTGGCGATGGAAATGAATAAAGGCAGACAGTTATGAATTACGTACATGTGTATATATGTATATGCCTGTGTGTGTATATATATGTATACGTTGAGATGTATAGGTATGTATATTGGCGTGTGTAGACTTGAATGTATATACATGTGTATGTGAGTGGGTTGGGCCATTCTTTCGTCTGTTTCCTTGCGCTACTTCGCTAACGCGGGAGACAGCGGCAAAGCAAAATAAATAGATAAATAGATATATATGTACATATACACGAACAAAGTGCATATGAACGCGCACCTTCATAGAGCATACCAACCTCTAACAGCCAGGATCGAGCCCGGGACCACTCTGCAACAGGCAGGAGCGCTACTTCTAGACTATGATCGCCCCTAATAGGGAAATGACTATTCGAATACTGTATACTCGAATAACCTTCGTCTCACGTTTGTGAGCAACGGGGTTTACATCGGTCATTTCTCCATCAAGCTCACATAGCCAACAGACAGCATTTTACCGAACCTAACTGTGTGTATGTTCTATGAAGGTGCGCGTTCATATGCACTTTGTTCGCATTCATATACCTCCGCGCGAGGAATGCGTGGGAAGTATTATTTCTCCCCTACCCCTAGGGGAAACAAACGAGTCACGCGGAGTGTGCTCATCCTCCTCGAAGGCTCAGATTGGGGTGTCTAAATGTGTGTGGATGTAACCAAGATGAGAAAAAAGGAAAGATAGGTAGTTTTTTGAGGAAAGAAACCTGGATGTTTCGGCTCTGAGTGAAACGATGCTCAGGGGTAAAGGAGAAGAGTGGTTTCGGAATGTTTTGGGAGTAAAGTCTGGGGTTGGTGAGAAGACAAGAGCTAAGAAAGGAGTAGCACCACTCCTGAAACAGGAGAGGTGGCAGCATGTGATAGAGTGTAAGAAAGTAAACTCTAGATTGATATGGGTAAAACGGAAAGTGGATGGAGAGAGATGGGTGATTATTGGTGTATATGCACCTGGGCATGAGAAGAAAGATCATGAGAGGCAAGTGTTTTGGGAGCAGCTCAGTGAGTGTATTGTAGTTTTAATGCTCGAGACTGGGTTATAGTGATTGGTGGTTTGAATGCAAAGGCGAGTAATGTGGCAGTTGAGGGAATGATTGGTCTCATGGAGAAAATGATTGAGGAAAGGTTGACCAAGAGGATATATGTGTCAGAGGTGGAGGGAACGAAGATAAGTGGGAGACCAAATTGGAGGTGGAAAAGATGAAGTGAAAAAGATTTTGAGTGATCGGGGCCTGAATATGCAGGAGGGTGAAAGGCGTGCAAGGAATAGAGTGAATTGGAACGATGTGCTATACCGGGATCGACGTGCTGTCAATGGATTGAACTAGGGCATGTGAAGCGTCTGGGGTAAACCATGGAAAGTTCTGTGGGGCCTGGATGTTGAAAGGGAGCTGTGGTTTCGGTGCATTTTTACATGACAGCTTGAGACTGAGTGTGAACGAATATGGCCATTGTTGTCTTTTCCTAGCGCTTCCGCGCGCATATGAGGGGGATGGGGCTGTTATTTCAGGTGTGCCGGGGTGGCGATGGGAATAAATAAAAGCAGACAGTATGAATCATGTACATATGTATATATATATATATATATATATATATATATATATATATATATATATATATATATATATATATATATATATATACGGGAGCGGGGGGCCAGAAATCCTCCCCTCCTTGTATTTTTTTAACTTTCTAAAATGGGAAACAGAAGAAGGAGTCACGCGGGGAGTGCTCATCCTCCTCGAAGGCTCAGAGTGGGGTGTCTAAATGTGTGTGGATGTAACCAAGATGTGAAAAAAGGAGAGATAGGTAGTATGTTTGAGGAAAGGAACCTGGATGTTTTGGCTCTGAGTGAAACGAAGCTCAAGGGTAAAGGGGAAAAGTGGTTTGTGAATGTCTGGGGAGTAAAGTCAGGGGTTAGTGAGAGGACAAGAGCAAGGGAAGGAGTAGCAATACTCCTGAAACAGGAGTTGTGGAAGTATGTGATAGAATGTAAGAAAGTAAATTCTCGATTAATATGGGTAAAACTGAAAGTTGATGGAGAGAGGTGGGTGATTATTGGTGCATATGCACCCGGGCATGAGAAGAAAGATCATGAGAGGCAAGTGTTTTGGGAGCAGCTGAATGAGTGTGTTAGTGGTTTTGATGCACGAGACCGGGTTATAGTGATGGGTGATTTGAATGCAAAGGTGAGTAATGAGGCAGTTGAGGGAATAATTGGTATACATGGGGTGTTCAGTGTTGTAAATGGAAATGGTGAAGAGCTTGTAGATTTATGTGCTGAAAAAGGACTGATGATTGGGAATACCTGGTTTAAAAAGCGCGATATACATAAGTATACTTATGTAAGTAGGAGAGATGGTCAGAGAGCATTATTGGATTACGTGTTAATTGACAGGCGTGCGAAAGAGAGACTTTTGGATGTTAATGTGCTGAGAGGTGCAACTGGAGGGATGTCTGATCATTATCTTGTGGAGGCTAAGGTGAAGATTTGTATGGGTTTTCGGAAAAGAAGAGTGAATGTTGGGGTGTAGAGGGTGGTGAGAGTAAGTGAGCTTGGGAAGGAGACCTGTGTGAGGAAGTACCAGGAGAGACTGAGTACAGAATGGAAAAAGGTGAGAGCAATGGAAGTAAGGGGAGTGGGGGAGGAATGGGATGTATTTAGGGAATCAGTGATGGATTGCGCAAAAGATGCTTGTGGCATGAGAAGAGTGGGAGGTGGGTTGATTAGAAAGGGTAATGAGTGGTGGGATGAAGAAGTAAGAGTATTAGTGAAAGAGAAGAGAGAGGCATTTGGACGATTTTTGCAGGGAAAAAATGCAATTGAGTGGGAGATGTATAAAAGAAAGAGACAGGAGGTCAAGAGAAAGGTGCAAGAGGTGAAAAAAAGGGCAAATGAGAGTTGGGGTGAGAGAGTATCATTAAATTTTAGGGAGAATAAAAAGATGTTCTGGAAGGAGGTAAATAAAGTGCGTAAGACAAGGGAGCAAATGGGAACTTCAGTGAAGGGCGCAAATGGGGAGGTGATAACAAGTAGTGGTGATGTGAGAAGGAGATGGAGTGAGTATTTTGAAGGTTTGTTGAATGTGTTTGATGATAGAGTGGCAGATATAGGGTGTTTTGGTCGAGGTGGTGTGCAAAGTGAGAGGGTTAGGGAAAATGATTTGTTAAACAGAGAAGAGGTAGTGAAAGCTTTGCGGAAGATGAAAGCCGGCAAGGCAGCAGGTTGGGATGGTATTGCAGTGGAATTTATTAAAAAAGGGGGTGACTGTATTGTTGACTGGTTGGTAAGGTTATATAATGTATGTATGACTCATGGTGAGGTGCCTGAGGATTGGCGAAATGCGTGCATAGTGCCATTGTACAAAGGCAAAGGGGATAAGAGTGAGTGCTCAAATTACAGAGGTATAAGTTTGTTGAGTATTCCTGGTAAATTATATGGGAGGGTATTGATTGAGAGGGTGAAGGCATGTACAGAGCATCAGATTGGGGAAGAGCAGTGTGGTTTCAGAAGTGGTAGAGGATGTGTGGATCAGGTGTTTGCTTTGAAGAATGTATGTGAGAAATACTTAGAAAAACAAATGGATTTGTATGTAGCATTTATGGATCTGGAGAAGGTATATGATAGAGTTGATAGAGATGCTCTGTGGAAGGTATTAAGAATATATGGTGTAGGAGGAAAGTTGTTAGAAGCAGTGAAAAGTTTTTATCAAGGATGTAAGGCATGTGTACGTGTAGGAAGAGAGGAAAGTGATTGGTTCTCAGTGAATGTAGGTTTGCGGCAGGGGTGTGTGATGTCTCCATGGTTGTTTAATTTGTTTATGGATGGGGTTGTTAGGGAGGTAAATGCAAGAGTTTTGGAAAGAGGGGCAAGTATGAAGTCTGTTGGGGATGAGAGAGCTTGGGAAGTGAGTCAGTTGTTGTTCGCTGATGATACGGCGCTGGTGGCTGATTCATGTGAGAAACTGCAGAAGCTGGTGACTGAGTTTGGTAAAGTGTGTGGAAGAAGAAAGTTAAGAGTAAATGTGAATAAGAGCAAGGTTATTAGGTACAGTAGGGTTGAGGGTCAAGTCAATTGGGAGGTGAGTTTGAATGGAGAAAAACTGGAGGAAGTGAAGTGTTTTAGATATCTGGGAGTGGATCTGGCAGCGGATGGAAACATGGAAGCGGAAGTGGATCATAGGGTGGGGGAGGGGGCGAAAATTCTGGGGGCCTTGAAGAATGTGTGGAAGTCGAGAACATTATCTCGGAAAGCAAAAATGGGTATGTTTGAAGGAATAGTGGTTCCAACAATGTTGTATGGTTGCGAGGCGTGGGCTATGGATAGAGTTGTGCGCAGGAGGATGGATGTGCTGGAAATGAGATGTTTGAGGACAATGTGTGGTGTGAGGTGGTTTGATCGAGTGAGTAACGTAAGGGTAAGAGAGATGTGTGGAAATAAAAAGAGCGTGGTTGAGAGAGCAGAAGAGGGTGTTTTGAAGTGGTTTGGGCACATGGAGAGAATGAGTGAGGAAAGATTGACCAAGAGGATATATGTGTCGGAGGTGGAGGGAACGAGGAGAAGAGGGAGACCAAATTGGAGGTGGAAAGATGGAGTGAAAAAGATTTTGTGTGATCGGGGCGTGAACATGCAGGAGGGTGAAAGGAGGGCAAGGAATAGAGTGAATTGGAGCGATGTGGTATACCGGGGTTGACGTGCTGTCAGTGGATTGAATCAGGGCATGTGAAGCGTCTGGGGTAAACCATGGAAAGCTGTGTAGGTATGTATATTTGCGTGTGTGGACGTATGTATATACATGCGTATGGGGGGGGGGCCATTTCTTTCGTCTGTTTCCTTGATGTACTTCCGTGGTGCAGTGGTTCCTCACCTGGTTGCGGAAGGTGGCCCATAGTCATCCCATTTGTTCATCCATCTCTAGGCGTTAGTCGATTGAAGGCGTACCTGGCTTAGACTTGAGTATATATATGATATTTTCTTCTCAACCACATTATCAGTGTAGCGCTTCATTAAAATATCCTCAACTCCTACAATACTTTTTATCTTGTTTTGCTCCACACACTAACTTGAAACATGTTCGGGTGACGATATCAGATCTCAGGTATGATTGTAAAGTTACGCTACACTAAGTAGACACGAGTAATGTAAACCCTTGATAATGTAGAACTCCAGCTTAATCACACTAAGATAGATATGATCTACCCCTCTACTTTTACAACACTCACGTCTTCTCCTCACATCACTCATCTTGAATGAACCGTAAACTACCCACTAGCATGCTTAATTTCCGTCCTCGGCCCCATCTATCCTCCTCCTCCTCCATGTTAATCCCTTACAAAGGCCATTTTCCTCTTCAGTTGAAATGCCACATTTTCTGATTGTGGCTGAGAGCCAACAGCATCTAGTAGTCTGGCGTTTGTCGATATTCGAGAGACAAAGGAGAGTAGTTAAGAATATTTACGTCGATTGGCCTAAAGAGGAGCCATTCATCTCTGAAATTTCTTCTCTATATTCATGAGTGGATGAAAAGTTGACGAAAAATGTGCGACCCTAAATTTCTCCAATGCAGTCGTAGGAGATGGAACAGAAGAAGGAGCTCAAGGGGAAGTCCTCACCCTTCTCGAAACCTCAGGCTAGGGTGCTTGATTACGATGTGACTGCGGTAAGAAGTAAGGAGAGGTAGGTAGTATGTTTGACGAAAGGAAACCTGGATGTTCTGGCTCTTTGTGAAACTAAGCTCAAGGGTAAATGGCAAGAATGGTTTGGAAATGTGTCAATAATAAAGTCAATGGTTGGTGTGGAGAGAAAAGCTAAGGAAGGGGTAGCACTTCTGCTGAAGCTGGAGTTATGGAAATGTGTGACCGAGTGTATGTTAGTGAACTCCAGGCTGAAGTGATTAAAAATGAAAGTGGATTGTGGGAGATGAATGATTATTTCTTATACACCTAGCCATGAGAAATATGACGAGAGGCAAGTATTTGAGGAAGATTTAAGTGAGACTGTCAGTAGTTTTGATGCAAGAGACCAGTGATTAGTGAAGGGTGAACAAATGCAAAGGTTAGTAATGTGGCTGTTGAGTCTATAGTTGGGGGGTATGGGATATTCATTAAGGTGAATATAAATGTGAACAGTTTGTGGATTTATGTGATGAAAAAGGGCTTGCGATTGAGAATGCTTGGTTTAATAAGAGGGACATACAAAACTATACATATGTAAGTAGGAAAAATGGTCAGCGGGTATTACTTGATTAACAGGCTTGCAAAAGAGAGAGATTCTTGGAAGTGAATGTGTTGAGAGGAGCAGCTGGTGGGACGTCTAATTATTACCTGGTACAGGATGAAGATCTATTTGTATAGGCTTTCGAAAAACATGAGATGATATGCGCGAGGAAAGTTGGTGAAAGTAAGTGAGCTTGGAAAAGAGAATTATGAAGAAACACCGTGAGAGACTGATTATAGAATTTCCAAAATATGAGGGTAAATGAAGCTAAGGTAGCGTAAAGAATAGGAGGTATTTTAGAGATGCAGTGCTGAAATGTGTGACAGAAACGTGTAGCCAGCGCAAGGTTGGAGGTGGGCAGATGAGAAATGGTAAAGAGTAGTGGAATGAGGAAGTCGAGTTGGTTTTGAAAGAGAAATGAGAGGAATATGGGCTGTACTTACAAGGGAGGTAGTGTAATTGATTGCGAGATGTACAAGAGAAAGTGGCAGGAGATCAAGAGGAAGACGCAGGGGTTGAAAGAGTGGAAATGAGAGATGGGGTGAGCGATTATCATTAATCTTTGAGGAGAATAAGATCCTTTGGAACGAAATTGATATGGTGAGAAAAATAAGAGATCAAATGTCATAATCGGTGAAGGAGGCAAATGGGGAAGTGATGACGGTTAGCGATGAATGAGGAGATGGAGTGAGTATTATGAAGAACTGATGAATGTGTTTGATGAAAGGATGGCAGTTGTAGGTCGTGGAGGTATGGAAAATGAGAGAGTCATGGAAAGTGGTTAGATGAAGAGAGAAGAAGGTGGTGAAAGCCTTATGCAAGATGAAATATGGTAAGACTGTTGGAACGGATGGTATTGCAGTTGAATTTCTCTAGAAAGGTAGTGACTCTATCGTTAAATGGTTAGTTTGGATTTTCAGTGTATGTATTGATCATTGTGAGGTGCTTGGGAGATGCCGGAATGCATTTATAGTGCCCGCTATACAAAGGAAAGGGGAACATAGGTGAGTGTTCGAATATTAGGTAGGAGTCTCAGCAAACACTGAGCTAGAGTTGCCCTCTGCCAGTGGCCTGTTAAGAGAGAGATGTGTGGAAATAAAAAGAGTGTGTTTGAGAGACCAGAAGAGGGTGTGTTGAAAAGGTATAGACATAGGTAGAGAATGAGTGAGGAATGATTGACAAAGAGGATATATGTATCAAAGGTGAAGGGAACAAGGAGAAGCGGGAGACCAAATTGGAGGTGGAAGGGTGGAGTGAAAAAGATTTTGAGCGATCGGGACCTGAATACAGGAGGGTGAAAGGCGTGCAAGGACTAGAATGAATTAGAACGATGTGGTATACCGGGGTCAACGTGCTGTCAACGGATTGAGCCAGGGCATGTGATATGTCAGGGGTAAACCATGGAAAGTTCTGTGGGGCCTGGATGTGAAGAGGGAGCTGTGGTTTCCGATGCGGTACACATGACAGCTAGAGACTGTGTGTGAACGAATGTAGCCTTTTTTGTCTGTTTTCTTGGCGCTACCTCGCTAACGCGGGAAACGGCGATCAGTCATGATAACATGTTTAGCGAAATGCATCGAGAAAGAAAATGAATAGTATTTATTCATATATGTATATATATATATATATATATATATATATATATACACGAACAAAGTGCATATGAACGCGCACCTTCATAGAACATACGAACCTCCAACAGCCAGGATCGAACCCAGGACCACTGTGCAACAGGTGGGAACGCTACTGCTAGGCCATGATCGCGCCTAATAGGGAAATGACTATTCGAATACTATGTATTTAGATACCCTTCGTCTCATGTTGGTGAGCAATAAGGTGTACACTGGTCTTTTCCCATCAGGCTGGGTGTTGGAGGTTTGTATGTTCTATGAAGGTGCGCGTTCATATGCACTTTGTTCGTACTCATTCACCTCCCCGTTGTACACTTAGGTTCGGTAAAATGCTATCTGCTGGCTATGTGCGCCTGTTGGGAAATGGCAATTGTAGACCCCGTTGCTCACCAACGTGAGATGAAGGGTATTCGAGTACATAGTATTCGAATAGTCATTTACCTATTAGGGGTGAACATAGCCTAGCAGTAGCGCTCCCGCCTGTGGCACAGGGGTCCTGGGTTCGATCCTGGCTGTTGGAGGTTCGTATGTTCTATGAAGGTGCGCGTTCATATGCACTTTGTTCGTATATATATATATATACATATACATATATATATATATATATATATATATATATATATATATATATATATATATATATATATATATATATATAGATATTTATATATATATATATATATATATATATATATATATATATATATATATATATACACATATATATATATATATATATATATATATATATATATACACATATATATATATATATATATATATATATATATATATATATATATATATATATATATATATATATATATATATATATATATATATATATATGAATAAATATTATTCATTTTCTTTCTCGATGCATTTCGCTAAACATGCATACCCCGAGCACTTGCTAAACATTTAATTTTAATTTTCTTTCAAAAATACGAGGACGATCAAAGTAAATGTCTAACTTTCTCATTTACAGAAACTTCAGCAATTTATAGCCTGAATAATGGTGTAATGTAAATTGTATTGAGGACGCGGGTAAGAAAAAAAGGAATTCTGTGAAAGTTGGAACATAGTGATTATATTTCTGTGGAGAAAAAGTTCCCTCAAATTGCTTCTACAACTGCATAGAAAATGGGGTTATGACTCCACCACACCCCGTTAATTAGAATCTCGTTTGTGGCAGCTGGTGCCAAGGAGGTTTTGTGAGAGAGAGAGAGAGAGAGAGAGAGAGAGAGAGAGAGAGAGAGAGAGAGAGAGAGAGAGAGAGAGAGAGAGAGAGAGAGAGAGAGAGAGAGGAAGTGTATGAGTGTTGACCCAATTGTTGGTTTATGTGACAGGGATAATAATGAGTTAGCAGTGAGGGAGGAATGAGTTACAGGGAAATGGAGGGATGAACAAGGATTAGGGAGAGTAAAAGGATCGATGCTGGTAGACATGCGGGATGGGAGTGTGTCGCAGGCGGGGAAGGATGGGAAAGAGAAAGTAAAGTGTGACAGACGAAGGCAAGGAAAGGTAAGAGGCTAAGGGGAAGAAAAGGAGGGGTAAGTGAGTGGACGTGAGGATAAAAGATAAAGACAATTATCAAAGTGAAGCACAGATAAGACGAAGGGTGAGAGGGTGGGAAAGGAAAATTATCTCTGGAGAGAGAGAGAGAGAGAGAGAGAGAGAGAGAGAGAGAGAGAGAGAGAGAGAGAGAGAGAGAGAGAGAGAGAGAGAGATCTATTAACAGTATGAGTAAGAAAGGGGCATTTTCATTATACATGTCTGAGTAAGAGAGGGGCACCATGGTGGTTAGCATATTGGTAAGAGAGACTCGTCATTTTGGTCAGAGAGAGGGAGGCAGTATCGTAGTGAGGGTTTAGATAAGAGAGAGGCAGCATGTTGCTGAGAGTCTAGATAAGAGAGAGGCTACATGTTGCTGAGAATTTAAGTAAGAGTGCCAATAAGGTGATGAGCAACTCTAAGGTTAGAGAGGAGCAGCAGGGTGGTAAGGGTCATAGTGAGGGAATGGCAGTATGTTGGTGAGAGTCTGAATGCATTTGGATGTAATCGAGATGGAAAGAAAGCAGAGATAAGTTGTATGTTTGAGGAAAGAAACCTGGATGTTGTGGCTCAGAGTGAAACCAAGCTCAAGGGTGAAGAGGAAAAATGGTTTGGGAATGCCTTATGGGCAAAGCCAGAGGGTTAGTGAGTGGGCGAGAGGTAAGGAGTGGGTAGCACTATTGCTGAAGTAGTTGTTGGAACGTATGAAAGAATGAAAGAAAGTAAACTCTTGCATGATGTGGGTAAAAATGATAGTGGGTTACGAGAGATATGGATTGTTAGTGCTGATGCACCTGGCCATGAGAAGAAAGATGAAGATTAGCAAGAGGTTTAAGGGCAGCTGGTTGAGTGTCAGCAGCGTTCACGGAAGAGACCAGGTATTAGCGAGGGTCAATTAAATGTGAAAATGAATAATGCGGCAGTTGAGTGTATAACTGGGTTATAGATTATACGATATGGTGAGTGGAAACTGTGAAGAGCTTTTGAAGTTCTGTGCTGAATAAGAAGTGGTGATTATTGAGAATACCTGGTTTATGAAGAGGGACATACACAAGTATACGTGGATGAGTAGGAGAGGTCCTACGCTGGCATTATTGGATTAGATACTAATTGATAGGTGTGCGAGGGAGAAAATTTCTAGGAAGAGAGCATATGATATGGATTAAAGGAGGGTAGTGAAATTTAGTGAACTTCAAAAAGAGACGTGTGCAGATCTACCAGGCGATATTGATAAAAGAATGGCAAAAGGTTAGAGTAAACAAGGCTTGAGTACTGGGTGAGGTTTTGGGAGGTATTATTGGCATGTCCGAGAGAAGTATGGGGAATGCTGAAAGCAGGCGTTGGGCAGGTGAGAAAGGGTAGTGTAGTGGGGTGACAAATTAAAGTTCCTGGTGACAGAGAGAAGTTAGGCTTATGGGCGGTATTTACAGAGAAGGAGTGCGAGTGATTGGGAGATGTGCAAGAGAAAGCGGCAGGAGGTTAGAAGAACGTTAAAAGGAATGAAAAAGTGGTCTAATAAAAGTTGGAGCGAACGAGCATCAGCAAGCTTCAGGGTGAAGGAGATATTTTTAAAAGAGGTTAATAGTGTGAGAAAAACAGAACAGATGGGGAAATCAGTGAAAGAGGCAATTGGGAAAGTGGTAACAGGCAATGGTGAGAAGAGATGGAGTGAGAATTTTGCAAGACTGTTGAATGTGTTTGAGATGTGGTTGCAGATTTAAGGAATTTGGTTCTGGGAGGAAAGCAAGTAAGTCATGGCAAATGCTTTGGTGAAAAAAGAAGAGGTAGTGAAAGCCTTACGTAAGATAAAATGTAGCAAGGAGGCATGAGTGGTGGGTACTGCAGGAAGGGGATGGCTATGTTTTTGATTGGTTAGTGAGGATTTTCAGTGAATGTATGGATCGTGATGAAGTGCCTGAAGATTGGTGGAATGCCCTATGAGTCCAAAGTATAAAAAGCAAGGATGAGTATTCATACTAGAAAGCTAAAAGTCTGTTGAGTGTACCTGGTAAGTTGTATGAGGAAGTGGTGATGGAGAAGGTGAAGGCATGTACAGAGCGTTAAATTAGGGAGAAACAGTCTGGTCGCAGGAATGGTAAAGGGGTAAAGGATATATGTCTCAGGTGTTGACTTTGAGGAATATTCGTGAGAAATACTTTTAGAACCCGAAGGTTTTGTTAGTGGTATCTTTGGATCAAGAAAAAGTATATGATAGGGATGATAGAGGTGCTTTGTGGAAGGTATAACGAATACATGATATGGGGAAAGTGCAACTGGAACCAGTGAGGAGTTTTAATCAAGAGATTAAGGCGTGTGCGCGAGTACGGGAAGAGGTGGGTGAGTTGTGTCAGGTAAAGCAAGGTCTACGGCGGGGGTGTGTGGTGTCACCATTGCTGCTTGATTTGCTTCTGTGTGGAATTGCCAGGAAGTGAGTGCAAGTGGTCGTGCAGAGAAGGGAAAGTGCTCCGTCTGTAGGGGTGCAGAGGCCTAGGAAGTGAGTCAGATGTTGTTTACTGATGACAAGGCACGGTCGGCAGATTGCAGTGAGAAACTGTGTATGTTTTTTGTCTAAATCTGGAAGTACTTGAATGGAGAGAGTTGAGAGTAAATGTGTATAAATGCGAGGTTATTGGGTTTTAGAATGCAGTGGGACAGGTTAGTTGGTAAGTAAGCTTGAACGGAGAAAACTTGAAGGAAATGAAACGTTTTAGGTATCTGTAGTTTACATGGCAGGGAATGGAACCATGGAAGCGGAGATGAGGCATAGGGTAGGCGAGAGAGCGAAGGTTCTGGTAAGACAAAATTTAGTATATTCATAAGTGTTGCATAGATGCAAAGCAAAGCCTAAAGATGACTATGTGTGAAAGGGTTTACATCGGCTTACATGAGACTCTACATGAGAAAGACAGACAACAGGTGGCCTGATTGGCCCACGACTGGGTTGTTTGGTTGAAAAAAAAAAAAATCAACGACAAGAAATTGTAATTCCACTGAGCATTCTTTTTTTTTAGCTGTCACCAATTCTCCATTGCTGCACATTAGCCTTCTACTGTCCCCGTTACGGCCGTCGTTTATACAATATTTCTGGCGATTTCTCAGAAGATATCTGAATTTATTAGGTATTTGTCTAAACGACTTTTCAAGGTATTTCTAGTCTTAGCATTCACTACGTCTGACGGTAACTTACTCCAGTGCTCAACACACCTATAGGAAAAGAACCTTTTTTTCCACGTCCGTACTACATTTTTTTAGCTTTGTGTTATATTCCATTTGTCCTGGTAGCCGTATTTCCTTGTAGTTCGAAAAGTTTTTCGTGAATTACTTTATCGAACTTGTACAGAATGTTTACACTTGGATTAAGTCGCTGCAATCTCTGCGTTTTTTTTAAAGAAGAGATCCAGTCGTTTTAGCCTCTCTTCGTATGCCAGGTTTCTAGATAATGGGATCAATTTTGTCGCTCGTCTTTGTATTTGCTCTAATTTTTCCTCGTCTTTTTTATAGTTTGGGAACCAAAACTGGACTGAATATTCAAGGTGTGGTCGTACTAGAGAATTATAAAGTGTGAGAATTGTTCCTGGCGTCTTACAACTTATGTTCCTGTCTATGAAACCGAACATTTGGTTGCCTTTTTAACCTGCTACTTGACTCTGTCTAGTGTACTTCAGACTGTTGCTAGTGACAACTCCAAGGTCCTTTTCTTCATTTGCTTTAGTTAGAGAGTTTCCAAATAGTCTGTAGTCGTAACGTAGATTCTTGTCTTCAAAGTGCACTACTTTACACTTATCTATATCAAACTTCATTTGCCATCTGTCTGACCACTCTGCTAGTAAGTTAAGGTCTCTTCATCATTTCGCAGTCCCGCCTGTTTACAGCTCTACCTCCTAGTTTAGTATCGTCAGCAAATTTGGAGATCTTAGATATGAGACCGAGTTCTAAGTCATTAATGTATATTATGAAAAGAATTGGACCTAGGGCCAACCCCTGTGGCACACCACTTGTTACGTCTAGCCAATATGAGGCTTCGCCGTTACTCTCCACACTGCTTTCTTACAGTAAGCCGGTCTTAGATCCATGTACAGAGTTCTTCACCAATTCCGTGTGCTTTGAGTTTATGTAAAATTGTCTTGCGAGGTACTTTATCGAAAACCTTTTGGAAATCTAAATACACAACTTCAAACGGTAATTTTTTGCCCCAATTCTGATAAACAACATGAAAAGATTCCAGCTAATTTGTAAGACAGGATCTTCTATTGCGGAAACTGTGTTGGTTGTCCGATACAATTTGGTGGTATAGAAATGTGACAATTCTATCTCGTATCATTTTTACCTAAGACTGACGTAAAGCTAATTGGGAGGTAGTTCAATGCACATTTCTCGTCTCTTTTTTACATACAGGAGTAACATTTGCTAGTTTTCAGTCAGCTGGCACCTGATCATCCGATAAAGATCTGCTGAATAATTTTGGTATGAGGTATATCAGTTGTCTCCTGACCTTTAAAGATCTTGGAGCTAAGTTATCTTGGCCATTGAATTTGTTAGGATTTGATTGGTCCAGGTATCTAAGTTATCTGGGCCGTTGGATTTGTTAGGATTTGATTGGTCCAGGTATTTAAGTTATCTGGGCTGTTGGATTTGTTAGGGTTTGATTGGTCCAGGTATTTAAGTTATCTGGGCCGTTGGATTTGTTAGGATTTGATTGGTCCAGTTATTTAAGTTATCTGGGTCAGTTGGATTTGTTAGGATTTAATTGGTCCAGGTATCTAAGTTATCTGGGCCGTTGGATTTGTTAGGATTTGATTGGTCCAGGTATTTAAGTACTTCATAGTTCTTTATTTCTCTAACCTATAAACTTCTTCATCAGATCCTTGAAATATCTTAACTGGTTGTAATATTCGAGATGCTTCTTCAGTCGTATGATAACCATTTCCTTGTCGTCAGTAGTTAGTATGTTATGCTCGTTTCCTAATGGTCCAATTCCCTCTTTTACTGTCTTCCTTTGTCTTATATATTTTTGAAGAATTCCTAAAGATTATTCTTAACTTTCAAGGAAATTCATTTTTTTCTTCCTCGCGTTTACTCTGTCTTATGACCTTCTTACACTTTCTTTCGATTTTGATTAATTCCTGGCGAGTTTCATCGTTCCCATTTATTTGAATTTCTTGTATGTCTTCTTATTTTGGCAAATTAGTCCTATTCTCAAATTCATCATTGATGGCTTTCAAATATTGCAATTTCTCTTCGTAATTCGTGAAGTATGTATATTTTCATTTCGTAATTCGTGAAGTATGTATATTTTCAATCTCGAATAGTGTTTCTAGAATTATTCCACACTTCCTCTACTGTGTCAGCGTCAAGAAGCTTTGTCTACTTGGTACTACGAATTTCTTGTCTAATGTTTTAAAAATTTGCTCGCCTATAATCTGGGATCATGAGTTTGTTGTCATTTGTTTCATAATCTACAAATTTCTCTAATCTAATCAAACAGTGATCGCTGTTTGACAAACTCTCGCCTACTTCGTAAGTGTTAAGTTGTGTCACTGGTGAGGACAAGATCAAGAATGTTTTTACCACAAATTGGCTTTTAATTAACTCTTCCATAGAATTGTCTTCAATCAGTTCCGTTAGTCTCATTCCCTCTCGGTCACCTGTTAACGCGTTTTATGTTTGGACTGTTGAAGTCTCCTGTTATCATAACCTCTTCACTGTTTACTCTAGGTTTGATTTCATTTGTATAGCATCTTATCTTTGTCTTCTTATTGTTTAGAAGGTCTGTAAATAACAACAAGACGTAGTTCACTTTTGAACTAGTCAGCAATAATGTCAATATAAAGAGAGCTGTAAGGGTGTGTGTGTCTACCTTGCATATCTAAATAGCACTTAGAATGTTACCAGCGTAGATCAAAACTCCACTACCTACCTTGCACAAGCGATCTTTCGTCGATAGTTTGTATCCTGTTCTTCCTAACTCGGCGATTAAGTGTTTACCCTCAGAGTTTCCCCACGTTTCTGATACTGAAAAATGTTCTGTTTTTCAGTAACTGCATAGGATGTGCCAGGCATTTGTGTGTATATTAAACATATTTTCTTTGGAGTTGATTTCTGGACTGAATTTGTTGGTATGCGTGTTTGTACAATGACTGTTAATGTCTGCGTGTGCGGTAGCGGGAGAGAGAGACAGTTCTCCATCTGTTTGGGGGAATTGTGGTAATAAAAAGCGTGTTCTTAAAAAGTTGAAGTCGGTGTTCTGAAACTATATTGCCATATAAAAAGTATGAGTGGGGAGAATATAACAAGGAGGCTATATATATATATATATATATATATATATATATATATATATATATATATATATATATATATATATATATATATATATATATATATATATAATCATATATAATACCTCCTGCGATGAAGTCGAGTACGCTAACTGCTTGGCTGTGATCGCTCCTAATAGGGAAATGACTATTCGATTACAAGTAATTGAATACCCTTCGTCTTACATTCACGAGCAAAGTGGTCTACACTGGTCATATCCCATTACCTTCATATCACTTGTAATTAGGGGTGATCATAGCAGAGCTGTTAGCGTACCCAACTACCACGCGAAAGGTCCTGGGTTCGAATCCTGGCTGTTGAAGGGTATTATGTGTTCAATGAAGTGGAGGGTATAAGAAGAAGGGTAAGCTGAGTTTGGATATGGAGAGCAGGTGTGAATAACTAGGTCTTGAGGTCTTTGGGGTCTGAACAAGCAGGAAGGTGAAATAAAAATGCACGGAATGAGGTGAATTAGAACGATATAGTGTACAGTGGGTAACGTAAGGTCATTCGATTGAACCCGGGCATATGAAACAGCCAAAGGAAGCCTCGGAAAAGTCGATGGTTCCTGGTTATATACAGGGAGCTTTGTTTTCGGTCCATTTCATATGGCGGTTGAGGAAAGGATTTTAGACAATGATTTGCTTTGCCTCTTTCTGTTCCTGGCGCTACCTCGCTACCGCTGGCATAGCAAACAAGTATGAAAACATAATGTAAAGGAACTAAATACTCACACACACACACACACACACACACACACACACACACAGATATATGATAGATAGATAGATAGATAGATAGATAGATAGGTAAATAGATAGATAGATGTTTTGATGTATTGACAGATAAATAGATAGATAGATAAAAAGATAGGTAGATAGATAGATAGATAGATAGATAGATAAAAAGATAGGTAAGTAGGTTGAAAAATAGATAGATAGATAAATAGATAATAGATAGATAACTAGATAGATAGATAGATGAATATATAGATAGATAGACAGTTAGGTAGAACGATAGATAGATAAAACCATACTGATGTTTTATGTTTCCACAGGAATCGTGTCTCATGACCATACCGATCATACGTTTGTCATTCATATATTTTTTTCCCCAGTTACTTTTGACGGACACTCTCTCTCTCTCTCTCTCTCTCTCTCTCTCTCTCTCTCTCTCTCTCTCTCTCTCTCTCTCTCTCTCTCTCTCTCTCTCTCTCTCTCATGAGAGAGATGAAGAACCACTGGGGTGAGGTGGGGAGAGGGGGTAATGCCAGACATGAGCCAGTGTAATGGGTCCATCTGTCTGGGCAGATGACGCCATGGTGCTGGGTCTCCACACATAATGATGATTCAAACTTTACCACAACAATGTATCTGGGTCAACTTTGTGGACGAGACGGGCCATCATGCACGCCTTCTTTGCTCAAACTTTTTTCTTCCCTTCTTTTACCATCAGAATTTCTGAAGAAGAAATATACACAACTTCTTGATCTACAGGAGCTAGATTTAAAACAGGTATTTTTTTCTTTCTGTTGGACTTTTCTTGGTGTGACAAACGATGAATGGTGATGCAATATGATCTTGTCTTGGTGTAACATGATTTCTGAATCTTTTGATGAAACTTTTATCAGGAAAGAGTTTAAAGAAACACACACATCCACCCCTCCCACCCACACACACACTATCTTTCTATCTACCTATCTATCTATCATCTATCTATCTTCTATCTATCTATTTATCATCCATCTATATATATATATATATATATATATATATATATATATATATATATATATATATATATATATATATATATATTTTGAAATGTATAGGTATGTATATGTGCGTGTGTGGACGTATATGTATATACATGTGTATGTGGGTGAGTTGGCCATTCTTTAGTCTGTTTCTCTGCGCTACCTCGTTAACGCGGGAGACAGCGAAAATTATTATAAAAGATTAAAAAAGAATATATATATACATATATATATATATATATATATATATATATATATATATATATATATATATATTTTTTTTTCCTTTGTCGCTGTCTCCCGCGTTTGCGAGGTAGCACAAGAAAACAGACGAAAGAAATGGCCCAACCCACCCCCATACACATGTATATACATACGTCCACACACGCAAATATACATACCTACACAGCTTTCCATGGTTTACCCCAGACGCTTCACATGCCCTGATTCAATCCACTGACAGCACGTCAACCCCGGTATACCACATCGATTAAATTCACTCTATTCCTTGCCCTCCTTTCACCCTCATGCATGTTCAGGCCTCGATCACACAAAATCTTTTTCACTCCATCTTTCCACCTCCAATTTGGTCTCCCACTTCTCCTCGTTTTCTCCACCTCCGACACATATATCCTCTTGGTCAATCTTTCCTCACTCATTCTCTCCATGTGCCCAAACCATTTCAAAACACCCTCTTCTGCTCTCTCAACCACGCTCTTTTTATTTCCACACATCTCTCTTACCCTTACGTTACTTACTCGATCAAACCACCTCACACCACACATTGTCCTCAAACATCTCATTTCCAGCACATCCATCCTCCTGCGCACATATCCATAGCCCACGCCTCGCAACCATACAACATTGTTGGAACCACTATTCCTTCAAACATACCCATTTTTGCTTTCCGAGATAATGTTCTCGACTTCCACACATTCTTCAAGGCTCCCAGGATTTTCGTCCCCTCCCCCACCCTATGATCAACTTCCGCTTCCATGGTTCCATCCGCTGCCAGATCCACTCCCAGATATCTAAAACACTTTACTTCCTCCAGTTTTTCTCAATTCAAACTTACCTACCAATTGACTTGACCCTCAACCCTACTGTACCTAATTACCTTGCTCTTATTCACATTTACTCTTAACTTTCTTCTTTCACATACTTTACCAAACTCAGTCACCAGCTTCTGCAGTTTCTCACATGAATCAGCCACCAGCGCTGTATCATCAGCGAACAACAACTGACTCACTTCCCAAGCTCTCTTATCCACAACAGACTGCATACTTGCCCCTCTTTCCAAAACTCTTGCATTCAACTCCCTAACAACCCCATCCATAAACAAATTAAACAACCTTGGAGACATCACACACCCCCGCCGCAAACCTACATTCACTGAGAACCAATCACTTTCCTCTCTTCCTACACGTACACATGCCTTACATCCTGGATAAAAACTTTTCACTGCTTCTAACAACTTGCCTCCAACACCATATATTCTTAATACCTTCCACAGAGCATCTCTATCAACTCTATCATATACCTTCTCCAGACCCATAAATGCTACATACAAATCCATTTGCTTTTCTAAGTATTTCTCACATACATTCTTCAAAGCAAACACCTGATCCACACATCCTCTACCACTTCTGAAACCACACTGCTCTTCCCCAGTCTGATGCTCTGTACATGCCTTCACCCTCTCAATCAATACCCTCCCATATAATTTACCAGGAATACTCAACAAACTTATACCTCTGTAATTTGAGCACTCACTCTTATCCCCTTTGCCTTTGTACAATGGCACTATGCACGCATTCCGCCAATCCTCAGGCACCTCACCATGAGTCATGCATACATTAAATAACCTTACCAACCAGTCAATAATACAGTCACCCCCTTTTTTAATAAATTCCACTGCAATACCATCCAAACCTGCTGCCTTGCCGGCTTTCATCTTCCGCAAAGCTTTTACTACATCTTCTCTGTTTACCAAATCATTTTCCCTAACCCTCTCACTTTGCACACCACCTCGACCAAAACACCCTATATCTGCCACTCTATCATCAAACACATTCAACAAACCTTCAAAATACTCACTCCATCTCCTTCTCACATCACCACTACTTGTTATCACCTCCCCATTTGCGCCCTTCACTGAAGTTCCCATTTGCCCCCTTGTCTTACGCACTTTATTTACCTCCTTCCAGAACATCTTTTCATTCTCCCTAAAATCTAATGATACTCTCTCACCCGAACTCTCATTTGCCCTCTTTTTCACCTCTTGCACCTTTCTCCTGACCTCCTGTCTCTTTCTTTTATACATCTCCCACTCAAATGCATTTTTTCCCTGCAAAAATTGTCCAAATGCCTCTCTCTTCTCTTTCACTAATAATCTTACTTCTTCACCCCACCACTCACTACCCTTTCTAATCAACCCACCTCCCACTCTTCTCATGCCACAAGCATCTTTTGCGCAATCCATCACTGATTCTCTAAATACATCCCATTCCTCCCCCACTCCCCTTACTTCCATTGTTCTCACCTTTTTCCATTCTGTACTCAGTCTCTCCTGGTACTTCCTCACACAAGTCTCCTTCCCAAGCTCACTTACTCTCACCACCCTCTTCACCCCAACATTCACTCTTCTTTTCTGAAAACCCATACAAATCTTCACCTTAGTCTCCACAAGATAATGATCAGACATCAGACATATATATATATATATATATATATATATATATATATATATATATATATATATATATATATATATATATATATATATATATATATATATATATATATATATATATATATATATATATATATATATATATATAAATATATATATATATATATATATATATATATATATATATATATATATATATATATATATATATATATATATATATATATATATATATATATATATATATGTATATATACACATATGTTTTTTACTATGTCGCTGTCTCCCGCGTTAACGAGGTAGCGCAAGGAAACAGACGAAAGAATGGCCCAACCCACCCACATACACATGTATATACATATACGTCCACACATGCACATATACATACCTATATATTTCAACGAATACATATACATACATACACAGACATATACGTACATAAATACACACGTACATAATTCATACTTGCTGCCTTTATTCATTCCAGTCGCCACCCTGCCACACATGAAATGACAACTCCCTTCCCCCGCATGCACGCGAGGTAGCACTACGAAAAGACAACAAAGGCCCCATTCGTTCACACTCAGTCTCTAGCTGTCACGTATGATTGGGAGATGTATGAGAGAAAGCGGCAGGATGTCAAGAGAAAGGTGCAGGAGCTAAGAAAGATGGCAAATGAAAGTTGAGGTGAGACTGTCATTAAACTTTACGGAGAATTTTTTATTTTGGAAGGAGGTGAGTAATGTTCGAAAAACAAGTGAAATAAATAGAACATCGGTGAAGGTAGTAAAAGGCGAAGTAGTAACAGGTAGTGGTGAAATGAGGTGATGAAATGAGTATTTTGAAGGACTGTTGAAAGCAGCAGGAGGTTCTGAGGATGGTGCAGGGATGGAAAAAGAGGGCAAATGAGAGTTGGGTGAGCGAGTATCAGTACGCTTCAGGGAGAATAAGATGTTTTGGAAGGATGTTAATAGTTTGAGAAAAACAAGAAAATATATGAGAACAACCATGAAGGGGGCAAATAAGAGAGTGGTAACAGGTAGTGATGAAGTAAGGGAATGGTGTGAGGATTTTGAAGAAATGTTGACTTTGTTTGATGATAAGGTTGCAAGTTTAGGGTATTTTGGCCGGGGTGGTTTGCAAAGTAAGAGAGTCATGGAGAATGGTTTGGTGAAGAGAGAAGAGGTGGGGAAAACCATCCCTAAGTATGAAATACACCAAGGCAGTTGAAGTGGATGATACGACAATAAAAAAGTCGATGACTATATCATGATTGGTTAATAAAGGTTTCTAGTGCTTATATGAATCATGGTGAGGTGTTTGAGGATTGGAAGCATGCATTTATAGTGTCACTGTATAAGGGCAGGGGGATAAAGGTGAGTCTTCAAACTACAGAGGGATGAATTTGTTGAGTGTACCTGGTAAGTTGTGTGAGAGAGAGTGCTTGAGAGGGAAAAACGCGTTTACAAAGCATCAGACTAGGAAGAAACAATATCGATTCAGGAGAGGTAGAGGATGTGTGGATCAGGAGTTTCCTTTAAAGAAAGTGTGATAAATTCGTAGAAAAATGGAAGGCTTCCTCTGTGTCTTTTATGGATCTGGAAAAAGGATATGATAGGTTTGATTGAGATGACTCGCGGGAGGTCTTACGAATGAATGATATGGGACGAAAGCTGTTGGAAGAAATAAGTTTTCATCAAGGGTGTAAGGCTTGTGTGCATGAGTAGGAAGACAAGAAAGTGATTGGTTTTAAGTGAAGGTTGGTCTACGGTAGGGTGTGTGTGATGTCACAATGGCTCTTTAATCTGTTTATGGATGGGTTGGTAAAGAAGGTATATGCAAGAGTCTTACAGACAGGGGTGAGCATGCAGTCTATAGGGGATTAGAGGACCTGGGAAGAGAGTCAGTTGTTGTTTGTTGATGACACAGCGCTGGTGACAGATTAGAGTGAGAAACTGCAGAAGTTAGTAACTGAGTTTGGAAGACAGTGTGAAAGGAGGAGGTTAGGAGAAAATTTCAATAAAAGCAATTATATGAAGTTTAGCAGGATAGAGGCTCAAGTCAGTTTATCCTAAATTTGAATGAAGAAAATTTGGAGGAAGTGAAGTGTGTTAGATACTTGGGCATGTACCTGGCAACACATGAAGCCATGGAAGCGGATATAAGTAATATGGCAAACGAAAGGACAAAGATTCTGGAAGCAGTGAGAATGTATGGGAAGAGAGAAAATGGGTATGTTTGAAGGTAGAGTCGTCCCAAAAAATGTATGGATGCAAGGCAATTGGTATAGATGAGAATGTGAGGAGGAGGGTGAATGTGTTGAAAATGAAAAGTCTTAGGATATTATGTGGTGTGAGGTGGTTTGATCGAGTAAGTATTAAAATGGTGAGAGAGATATGTGGCAACAATAAAAAGTCTGGTTAAGAGAGCAGAAAAGGGTGTGTTGAAATGATGTAGACATATGGAGAGAATGAGTGAGGAAAGGTTGACAAAAAGGATATATGTATCAGAAGTTGAGGGGACAAGGACAAGGGAGAGGACAAGTTGGAGAAGGGAGCGATAGAGAGAAAAAATTTTGAGAGATCGGAGCCTGAACATGTAGGAGGATGAAAGGCGTACACGAGATAGAGTGAACGTAGATGGTGTGGTTTACAAGGGTCGACGTAATGTCAGTGGAGTGAACCAGTTCCTGAGAAGCAGCAAGGGGAAGCCATGGAAAGCTCTGTGGTGTATGAATGTGGATTAGGGTGTTGTAGTATCGGTGCGTTTCACATGACATCTGGGGAATGATGGGAGCGAATGAGGCCATTCTTCATCTATTCCTGACGCCATCTGCTAATTCCAGAAACTCTGATAAAGTATAAAAAAAAAGATGGGAGTTTGATAATTTCAAAGAACTTCTCAATCCAAGGGAGTCTACACTTCCCTAATACTTGAAGTAGGACTCAAGGCTAAAGGAAAGGTCGTGGATAACATCAGAACTGCTCTATTGTGTAATCATACATAAACATTTACATAACTGAACCTCCAACAGGAAAGTAAACCCTCAGCTTAAGATCCAAGACCGAGCTTTGAACAACATTACACATTCATAACTGACAATACATTCTTTCATCACTTAATGTTACGCATCCGTCTTCATCCCACGCTCAACAAGCGACATATATAAAGCTTATCAGAAACCGATCCCGATACAGTTAGGCGAGAACGTATCTATACTGCAATGGAAAAGAAATGATGGCAAAGTTTTACCATCAATGATGATTTGTCCCACGCAGACATTAAGCTACTGTGTTAACGTGTGGCGTTCATTGACGGTAACGTTTTCCGATAATTACTGAGGAACCGTCTGTATTGAAATGTATCAGCCAGGGATGAAGGACAACCTTAGTCATTTTTCAAACCTTCGTTTTCTTGTCGCTCTTCTTCGTAGAAATGTAAACTCTCGCTTAAACAATTATATATGTGGTGTAGGTTTTTAGTTTATAATCGTATGCTCACTTTATCACGTGTAATTGGTTGAGTACCAGTGGTAATCTGTAAAACTAGAGAAGGGGGATGCTATTTTGTGTGTGGCAGGGTGGCGACGAGAATGGATGAAGACAGAAAGTATATATCTATTTATTTTACTTATTTTGCTTTGTCTCTGTCTCCCGCGTTAGCGAGGTAGCGCAAGGAAACAGACGAAAGAATGGCCCAACCCACCCACATAAACATGTATATATGTACACGTAAACACACGCAAATATACATACCTATACATATCAACATATACATATATATATATATATATATATATATATATATATATATATATATATATATATATATATATATATATATATATATATATATATATATATATATATATATATATATATATATTTATATACATATATATACACACAAAGACAAATACATGTATACACATGTACATAATTCATACTGTCTGCCTTTATTCATTCCTATCGCCACCTCGCCACACATGAAATAACCACCCCCTCCCCCCTCATGTGTGCGAGGTAGCGCTAGGAAAAGACAACAAAGGCCACATTCGTTCACACTCAGTCTCTAGCTGTCATGTAATAATGCACCAAAATCACAGCTGCCTTACCACATCCAGGCCCCACAGAACTTTCCATGGTTTACCCCAGACGCTTCACATGCCCTGTTTCAATCCATTGACAGCACGTCGACCCCGGTATACCACATCGTTCCAATTCACTCTATTCCTTGCACGCCTTTCACCCTCTTGCATGTTCAGGCCCCGATCACTCAAAATCTTTTTCACTCCATCTTTCCACCTCCAATTTGGTCTCCCACTTCTCCTCGTTCCCTCCACCTCCGACACATATATCCTCTTGGTCAATCTTTCCTCACTCATTCTCTCCATGTGACCAAACCATTTCAAAACACCCTCTTCTGCAAGTATATATATATATATATATATATATATATATATATATATATATATATATATATATATATATATATATATATATAAATATATAAAATCAAAATCAAACAGCATCCTAAAAGTAATGATAAACAATTCCTTGATTGGAGCAGTGAAGTGCCTTAGATGGAACGTTAGAGATGATCACAATTCTTTAACCCGCCACCTCGTACCACATCACCTCAGTCGTGGACACCACATCTGATCCCATGACATCCGAACCTAAGCAGCCAGCATAGCTTGTCCTAACCCTCTCCAATCTGGGGAGTCGACTGAAGTTTATCCACCTGCTCAACCCCGCCGCGCTTCTGGCATTTAAATCACGCACACGTAAGTTTTGGTTTCTTCCCTCTGCTCAAAGCTGGCTTGGGGCCACTTGTCTGGGAAATGATATCTACCCCCAAGACGAATCCAGAAGCAGTTCATTATTCCAAGTTTTCGAGGCGGCAAGAACCTTTACGTCTTGTTAAGGAGAAAGAGAGAGCGGGGAGAGGAGGGGGAAAGATGAGGATCAGAGGAAGATGAGGTGGGAGAGAGTGAAAGATGCAGGGAAGGAGGAAGGAGAGAGGATGAGATGAGGAGAAAAATAGGAGAGAGGACACAGAGGGCGAAGGAGGAACTATATGGGGTAGGAAGAGAATGAATGAAAGAGTAACGAAAAAAAAGGGAAAGAATGAGGAAGGGGAGAGGAGAGGAGGTGAAAAGAAAGATAATAACAATACGAAAGAAATAGAGAGGGGAATGGAGACAGAGACGTAGATGAAAAGAAATTCAGGAAAGGCAGAGGAAAATAAAATCACTCAGGAAAATCCCTTGTAAATTCTCGCTGGTAATGCAATAACTGAAGAACGACTGGAGATGAAAATTAAATGTAAATGTTCTGTTCATTTTGACTCTGGAGTTTATAGAGACCCGTGTGAATGAGGGACAAAATTACAATCATCTTATGACAACAGATCATTATCTTAATTCTTGTTCGCTATTTTCCGTGTTAGCGAGAGAGCGAAAGAAACACACGAAGAAAGGACTCGTTCGCTCACTCCATTTCTACGGGTACTTTCAATAGACACAAATACGTATCCTCCTTATCACATATAAGCATACAAACTAAGGGGGAAAATAGGACTTAGAAATAGGAAAGACTACTTATTAACATTTAAATGAAGAATAGCTCTGCTTATCACCACTGACTAATGACTGGACTGAGTACCATTATATACATATATATATGTATATACAAAGCTCCAACAGCCAGGATCGAACCTGGGACCCCTTGTGCAAGAGGCAGGCATGCTAACCGCTAGGCTAAGGGACTGTATAATAGGAAACAACTATTCGAAATACTAAGTACTCGAATACCCTTCGTCTCACTATGGTGAGCAACGGGGTCTATCGGTTGTTTCCGAACAGAACACATAGCCAGCTGATAGCGTTTTACCGAACCTGACTGTGCAACGCGGAGTTATATGAATACGAATAAAGTGTATATGAACGCGCACCTTCATAGAACATACAAAGCTCCATCAGCCAGTCCCTTAGCCTAGCGGTTAGCATGCCTGCCTCTTGCACAAGGGGTCCCAGGTTCGATCCTGGCTGTTGGAGCTTTGTATGTTCTATGAAGGTGCGCGTTCATATACACTTTATTCATATGTATATATATATATATACATATATATATATATATATGTATATATATATATATATATATATATATATATATATATATCAACACACACATATATATATATATATATATATATATATATATATATATATATATATGTGTGTGTGTGTGTGTATATCATACAAACCTCCAACAGCCAGGATCGAACCCGGGACCCCTGTGAGCGAGGTGGGAATGCTAACCGCTAGGCTATGGGCCTGGGTAATAGGAATTAACTATTCGAATACTAAGTATTCGAATACCCTTCGTCTCACATTGGTGAGCAACGGGGTCTATACCGGTTATTTCCCAACAGGTGCACATAGCCAGCAGATAGCATTTTACTGAACCTAACTGTACAACGCGGAGGTATATGAATACGAATAAAGTGCATAGAAACGCGCACCTTCATAGAACATACAAACCTCCAACATACCCTAGCTGTTAGCATTCCTGCCTCGCGCACAGATGTCCCGGGTTCGATCCTGGCTGTTGCAGGTTTGTATGGTCTATGAAGGTGCGCGATTCTATGCACTATGATCATATATATATATATATATATATATATATATATATATATATATATATATATATATATATATATATATATTCTTTTCTTTCTTTTTTGCTTTGTCGCTGTCTCCCGCGTTTGCGAGGTAGCGCAAGGAAACAGACGAAAGAAATGGCCCAACCCCCCCCATACACATGTACATACACACGTCCACACACGCAAATATACATACCTACACAGCTTTCCATGGTTTACCCCGGACGCTTCACATGCCTTGATTCAATCCACTGACAGCACGTCAACCCCTGTATACCACATCGCTCCAATTCACTCTATTCCTTGCCCTCCTTTCACCCTCCTGCATGTTCAGGCCCCGATCACACAAAATCCTTTTCACTCCATCTTTCCACCTCCAATTTGGTCTCCCTCTTCTCCTCGTTCCCTCCACCTCCGACACATATATCCTCTTGGTCAATCTTTCCTCACTCATTCTCTCCATGTGCCCAAACCATTTCAAAACACCCTCTTCTGCTCTCTCAACCACGCTCTTTTTATTTCCACACATCTCTCTTACCCCTACGTTACTTACTCGATCAAACCACCTCACACCACACATTGTCCTCAAACATCTCATTTCCAGCACATCCATCCTCCTGCGCACAACTCTATCCATAGCCCACGCCTCGCAACCATACAACATTGTTGGAACCACTATTCCTTCAAACATACCCATTTTTGCTTTCCGAGATAATGTTCTCGACTTCCACACATTTTTCAAGGCTCCCAAAATTTTCGCCCCCTCCCCCACCCTATGATCCACTTCCGCTTCCATGGTTCCATCCGCTGACAGATCCACTCCCAGATATCTAAAACACTTCACTTCCTCCAGTTTTTCTCCATTTAAACTCACCTCCCAATTGACTTGACCCTCAACCCTACTGTACCTAATAACCTTGCTCTTATTCACATTTACTCTTAACTTTCTTCTTCCACACACTTTACCAAACTCCGTCACCAGCTTCTGCAGTTTCTCACATGAATCCGCCACCAGCGCTGTATCATCAGCGAACAACAACTGACTCACTTCCCAAGCTCTCTCATCCCCAACAGACTTCATACTTGCCCCTCTTTCCAAGACTCTTGCATTTACCTCCCTAACAACCCCATCCATAAACAAATTAAACAACCATGGAGACATCACACACCCCTGCCGCAAACCTACATTCACTGAGAACCAATCACTTTCCTCTCTTCCTACACGTACACATGCCTTACATCCTCGATAAAAACTTTTCACTGCTTCTAACAACTTGCCTCCCACACCATATATTCTTAATACCTTCCACAGAGCATCTCTATCAACTCTATCATATGCCTTCTCCAGATCCATAAATGCTACATACAAATCCATTTGCTTTTCTAAGTATTTCTCACATACATTCTTCAAAGCAAACACCTGATCCACACATCCTCTACCACTTCTGAAACCACACTGCTCTTCCCCAATCTGATGCTCTGTACCTGCCTTCACCCTCTCAATCAATACCCTCCCATATAATTTACCAGGAATACTCAACAAACTTATACCTCTGTAATTTGAGCACTCACTCTTATCCCCTTTGCCTTTGTACAATGGCACTATGCACGCATTCCGCCAATCCTCAGGCACCTCACCATGAGTCATACATACATTAAATAACCTTACCAACCAGTCAACAATACAGTCACCCCCTTTTTTAATAAATTCCACTGCAATACCATCCAAACCTGCTGCCTTGCCGGCTTTCATCTTCCGCAAAGCTTTTACTACCTCTTCTCTGTTTACCAAATCATTTTCCCTAACCCTCTCACTTTGCACACCACCTCGACCCAAACACCCTATATCTGCCACTCTGTCATCAGACACATTCAACAAACCTTCAAAATACTCATTCCATCTCCTTCTCACATCACCACTACTTGTTATCACCTCCCCATTTATGCTCTTCACTGAAGTTCCCATTTGCTCCCTTGTCTTACGCACCCTATTTACCTCCTTCCAGAACATCTTTTTATTCTCCCTAAAATTTATATATATATATATATATTTGAAAGGATCACAATTTTGCGCGTGATCAAGATATTCCAATGAGTCCACGGGAATAATGAAACACGATAAGTTCCCAAGTGCACTTTCGTGTAATAATCATATCACCAGGGGAGACACAAGAGAGAAATGTAACAGTCAGTTGATATGCAACGAAGAGATGTAGCTATTTCTTTTTTTTATCATACTTTGTCGCTGTCTTCCGCGTTAGCGAGGTAGCGCAAGGAAACAGACGAAAGAATGGCCCAACCCACTCACATACACATGTATATATATACACGTCCACACATACACATGTACATACCTATACATCTCAACGTATACATATATAAACACACACAGACGTATGCATGTATTCACATGTACATAATTCTTACTGCCTGCCCTTATTCATTCTTGTCGCCACCCCGCCACACATGAAGAGACAACCGCCTCCCCCCGCATGAGCGCGAGGTAGCACTAGGAAAAGACAACAAAGGTCACATTCGTTAACACTCACTCTCTAGCTGTCATGTAAAATGCACCGAAACTAAAGCTCCCTTTTCACATCCAGGCCCCACAAAACTTTCTATGGCGTACCTCAGACAGCACGTCGACCCCGGTATACCACATCGTTCCAATTCACTCTATTCCTTGCACGCTTTTCTCCCTCCTGCATGTTCAGGCCTCGATCACTCAGAATCTTTTTCACTTCATCCTTCCTCCTCCAATTTGGTCTCCCACTTCTCGTTTCCTCCACCTCTGACACATATATCCTCTTTGTCAATCTTTCCTCATTCATTCTCTCCATTTGAACAAACCATTTCAAAACACCCTCTTCTGCTCTCTCAACCGCACTCTTTTATTACCACACATCTCTCTTATCCTTTCATTACATACTCGGTCAAACCACCTCACACCACATATTTTCCTCAAACATCTCATTTCCAGCACACCCACTCTCCTCCGCACAACTCTATCTATAGCCCACGTCTCGCAACCATATAACATTGTCGGAACCAATAATCCTTCAAACATACCAATTTTTGCTCTCCGAGATAATGTTCGCGCCTTCCACACATTTTTCACGCTTCCAGAACTTTCGCCCCGTCCCCCACCCTATGACTCACTTCAGCTCCCTACTGTACCAAATAACCTTGCTCTTATTCACATTTACTCTTAACTTTCTTCTTTCACACACTTTACCAAGCTCAGACACCAGCTTCTGCAGTTTCTCAGCCGAATCAGCCACCAGTGCTGTATCATCAGCGAACAACAACTAACTCACTTCCAAAGCTCTCTCATCCACAACAGACTGCATAATTGCCCCTCTCTCCAAAACTCTTGCATTCACCTCTCTAACAACCCCATTCATAAATGAATTAAACAACCATGGAGACATCACGCACCCCTGCCTCAAACCGACATTCACTGAGAACCAATCACTTTCCTCTCTTCCTACTCGTACACATGCCTTACATCCTCGATAAAATCTTTTCACTACTTATAAGAACTTGCCTCCCACACCATATATTCTTAATACTTTCCACAGATCATCTCTATCAAATCTATCATATGCCTTCTCAAGATCCATAGATGCTACATACAAAATGATTTGTTTTTCTAAGTATTTGTTACACACATTCTTGAAAATCATTCATGTATATATATATATATATATATATATATATATATATATATATATATATATATATATATATATATATATATATATATATATATATATATATATATATATATTTTTTTTTTTTTTCTTTTATACTTTGTCGCTGTCTCCCGCGTTTGCGAGGTAGCGCAAGGAAACAGACGAAAGAAATGGCCCAACCCCCCCCCCATACACATGTATATACATACGTCCACACACGCAAATATACATACCTACACAACTTTCAATGGTTTACCCCAGACGCTTCACATGCCTTGATTCAATCCACTGACAGCACGTCAACCCCGGTATACCACATCGCTCCAATTCACTCTATTCCTTGCCCTCCTTTCACCCTCCTGCATGTTCAGGCCCCGATCACACAAAATCTTTTTCACTCCATCTTTCCACCTCCAATTTGGTCTCCCTCTTCTCCTCGTTCCCTCCACCTCCGACACATATATCCTCTTGGTCAATCTTTCCTCACTCATTCTCTCCATGTGCCCAAACCACTTCAAAACACCCTCTTCTGCTCTCTCAACCACGCTCTTTCTATTTCCACACATCTCTCTTACCCTCTTACTCTTATCCACTTCCGCTTCCATGGTTCCATCCGCTGCCAGATCCACTCCCAGATATCTAAAACACTTCACTTCCTCCAGTTTTTCTCCATTCAAACTCACCTCCCAATTGACTTGACCCTCAACCCTACTGTACCTAATAACCTTGCTCTTATTCACATTTACTCTTAACTTTCTTCTTCCACACACTTTACCAAACTCCGTCACCAGCTTCTGCAGTTTCTCACATGAATCATCCACCAGCGCTGTATCATCAGCGAACAACAACTGACTCACTTCCCAAGCTCTCTCATCCCCAACAGACTTCATACTTGCCCCTCTTTCCAAAACTCTTGCATTTACCTCCCTAACAACCCCATCCATAAACAAATTAAACAACCATGGAGACATCACACACCCCTGCCGCAAACCTACATTCACTGAGAACCAATCACTTTCCTCTCTTCCTACACGTACACATGCCTTACATCCTCGATAAAAACTTTTCACTGCTTCTAACAACTTTCCTCCCACACCATATATTCTTAATACCTTCCACAGAGCATCTCTATCAACTCTATCATATGCCTTCTCCAGATCCATAAATGCTACATAAAAATCCATTTGCTTTTCTAAGTATTTCTCACATACATTCTTCAAAGCAAACACCTGATCCACACATCCTCTACCACTTCTGAAACCACACTGCTCTTCCCCAATCTGATGCTCTGTACATGCCTTCACCCTCTCAATCAATACCCTCCCATATAATTTACCAGGAATACTCAACAAACTTATACCTCTGTAATTTGAGCACTCACTCTTATCCCCTTTGCCTTTGTACAATGGCACTATGCACGCATTCCGCCAATCCTATATATATATATATATATATATATATATATATATTATTATTATTATTATACTTTGTCGCTGTCTCCCGCGTTTGCGAGGTAGCGCAAGGAAACAGACGAAAGAAATGGCCCAACCCCCCCCCCCCCATACACATGTATATACATACGTCCACACACGCAAAAAATACATACCTACACAGCTTTCCATGGTTTACCCCAGACGCTTCACATGCCTTCATTCAATCCACTGACAGCACGTCAACCCCGGTATACCACATCGCTCCAATTCACTCTATTCCTTGCCCTCCTTTCACCCTCCTGCATGTTTTGGCCCCGATCACACAAAATCTTTTTCACTCCATCTTTCCACCTCCAATTTGGTCTCCCTCTTCTCCTCGTTCCCTCCACCTCCGACACATATATCCTCTTGGTCAATCTTTCCTCACTCATTCTCTCCATGTGCCCAAACCACTTCAAAACCACTTCTGCTCTCTCAACAATGCTCTTTCTATTTCCACACATCTCTCTTACCCTTACGTCACTCACTCGATCAAACCACCTCACACCACACATTGTCCTCAAACATCTCATTTCCAGCACATCCATCCTCCTGCGCACAACTCTATCCATAGCCCACGCCTCGCAACCATACAACATTGTTGGAACCACTATTCCTTCAAACATACCCATTTTTGCTTTCCGAGATAATGTTCTCGACTTCCACACATTCTTCAAGGCCCCCAGAATTTTCGCCCCCTCCCCCACCCTATGATCCACTTCCGCTTCCATGGTTCCATCCGCTGCCAGATCCACTCCCAGATATCTAAAACACTTCACTTCCTCCAGTTTTTTTCCATTCAAACTCACCTCCCAATTGACTTGACCCTCAACCCTACTGTACCTAATAACCTTGCTCTTATTCACATTTATATATATATATATATATATATATATATATATATATATATATATATATATATATATATATATATATATATATATATATATATATATATATATATATATTATCCCTGGGGATAGGGGATTAAGAATACTTCCCACGTATTCCCTGCGTGTCGTAGAAGGCGACTAAAAGGGGAGGGAACGGGGGGCTGGAAATCCTCCCCTCTCGTTTTTTCTTTTTTTAATTTTCCAAAAGAAGGAACAGAGGGGGCCAGGTGAGGATATTCCAAAAAAGTCCCAGTCCTCTGTTCTTAACGCTACCTCGCTAACGCGGGAAATGGCAAATAGTTTAAAAGAAAAATATATATATATATATATATACATAAGTATACTTATGTAAGTAGGAGAGATGGCCAGAGAGCGTTATTGGATTACGTGTTAATTGACAGGCGCGCGAAAGAGAGACTTTTGGATGTTAATGTGCTGAGAGGTGCAACTGTAGGGATGTCTGATCATTATCTTGTGGAGGCTATGGTGAAGATTTGTATGGGTTTGCAGAAAAGAAGAGTGAATGTTGGGGTGAAGAGGGTGGTGAGAGTAAGTGAGCTTGGGAAGGAGACTTGTGTGAGGAAGTGCCAGGAGAGACTGAGTACAGAATGGAAAAAGGTGAGAACAATGGAAGTAAAGGGAGTGGGGGTGGAATGGGATGTATTTAGGGAATCAGTGATGGATTCCGGAAAAGATGCTTGTAGCATGAGAAGAGTGGGAGATGGGTTGATTAGAAAGGGTAGTGAGTGGTGGGATGAAGAAGTAAGAGTATTAGTGAAAGAGAAGAGAGAGGCATTTGGACGATTTTTGCAGGGAAAAAATGCAATTGAGTGGGAGATGTATAAACGAAAGAGACAGGAGGTCAAGAGAAAGGTGCAAGAGGTGAAAAAAAGGGCAAATGAGAGTTGGGGTGAGGGAGTATCATTAAATTTTAGGGAGAATAAAAAGATGTTCTGGAAGGAGGTAAATAAAGTGCGTAAGACAAGGGAGCAAATGGGAACTTCAGTGAAGGGCGCAAATGGGGAGGTGATAACAAGTAGTGGTGATGTGAGAAGGAGATGGAGTGAGTATTTTGAAGGTTTGTTGAATGTGTTTGATGATAGAGTGGCAGATATAGGGTGTTTTGGTCGAGGTGGTGTGCAAAGTGAGAGGGTTAGGGAAAATGATTTGGTAAACAGAGAAGAGGTAGTAAAAGCTTTGCGGAAGATGAAAGCCGGCAAGGCAGCAGGTTTGGATGGTATTGCAGTGGAATTTATTAAAAAAGGGGGTGACTGTATTGTTGACTGGTTGGTAGGGTTATTTAATGTATGTATGACTCATGGTGAGGTGCCTGAGGATTGGAGGAATGCGTGCATAGTGCCATTGTACAAAGGCAAAGGGGATAAGAGTGAGTGCTCAAATTACAGAGGTATAAGTTTGTTGAGTATTCCTGGTAAATTATATGGGAGGGTATTGAATGAGAGGGTGAAGGCATGTACAGAGCATCAGATTGGGGAAGAGCAGTGTGGTTTCAGAAGTGGTAGAGGATGTGTGGATCAGGTGTTTGCTTTGAAGAATGTATGAGAGAAATACTTAGAAAAGCAAATGGATTTGTATGTAGCATTTATGGATCTGGAGAAGGCTTATGATAGAGTTGATAGAGATGCTCTGTGGAAGGTATTAAGAATATATGGTGTGTGAGGAAACTTGTTAGAAGCAGTGAAAAGTTTTTATCGAGGATGTAAGGCATGTGTACGTGTAGGAAGAGAGGAAAGTGACTGGTTCTCAGTGAATGTAGGTTTGCGGCAGGGGTGTGTGATGTCTCCATGGTTGTTTAATTTGTTTATGGATGGGGTTGTTATGGAGGTGAATGCAAGAGTTTTGGAAAGAGGGGCAAAGATGAAGTCTGTTGGGGATGAGAGAGCTTGGGAAGTGAGTCAGTTGTTGTTCGCTGATGATACAGCGCTGGTGGCTGATTCATGTGAGAAACTGCAGAAGCTAGTGACTGAGTTTGGTAAAGTGTGTGAAAGAAGAAAGTTAAGAGTAAATGTGAATAAGAGCAAGGTTATTAGGTACAGTAGGGTTGAGGGTCAAGTCAATTGGGAGGTGAGTTTGAATGGAGAAAAACTGGAGGAAGTAAAGTGTTTTAGATATCTGGGAGTGGATCTGGCAGCGGATGGAACCATGGAAGCGGAAGTGGATCTTAGGATGGGGGAGGGGGCGAAAATTCTGGGAGCCTTGAAGAATGTGTGGAAGTCGAGAACATTATCTCGGAAAGCAAAAATGTGTATGTTTGAAGGAATGGTGGTTCCAACAATGTTGTATGGTTGCGAGGCGTGGGCTATGGATAGAGTGGTGCGCAGGAGGATGGATGTGCTGGAAATGAGATGTTTGAGGACAATGTGTGGTGTGAAGTGGTTTGATCGAGTAAGTAACGTAAGGGTAAGAGAGATGTGTGGAAATAAAAAGAGCGTGGTTGAGAGAGCAGAAGAGGGTGTTTTGAAATGATTTGGGCACATTGAGAGAATGAGTGTGGAAAGATTGACCAAGAGGATATATGTGTCGGAGGTGGAGGGAACGAGGAGAAGAGGGAGACCAAATTGGAGGTGGAAAGATGGAGTGAAAAAGATTTTGTGTGATCGGGGCCTGAACATGCAGGAGGGTGAAAGGAGGGCAAGGAATAGAGTGAATTGGAGCGATGTGGTATACCGGGGTTGACGTGCTGTCAGTGGATTGAATCAAGGCATGTGAAGCGTCTGGGGTAAGCCATGGAAAGCTGTGTAGGTATGTATATTTGCGTGTGTGGACGTATGTATATACATGTGTATGGGGGGGGTTGGGCCATTTCTTTCGTCTGTTTCCTTGCGCTACCTTGCAAACGCGGGAGACAGCGACAAAGTATAATAAAAAAAAATAAATATATATATATATTCCTGTGAGTCCACGGGGAAAATGAAACACGAAAAGTTCCCAAGTGCACTTTCGTGTAATAATCACATCATCAGGGGAGATACAAGAGAGAAATATACTGTTATATTTCTCTCTTGTGTCTCTCCTGATGATGTGATTATTACACGAAAGTGCACTTGGGAACTTTTCGTGTTTCATTTCCCCGTTGGACTCACAGGAATATCTTGATCACGCTCAAAATTGTGATCCTTTCCAAAATATATATATATATATATATATATATATATATATATATATATATATATATATATATATATATATATATATATATATATATATATATATACAATGAAAATTCCTGCTTTCGTGATTTCCTCCACCAAAAATCCCATTTCCCAGTACTTAGGTCGTTCATCACTGGCAGGCCACCCTAGAGCACCACAGAACCTGCACCTCCTGAGTTGTAGGGAAGGTTTATTCTCAAACAACAACAACAACAACAACAGCATTCATTTTCTTCCAGCGCTTTTTAGTAGATTTTGTATTTTCTTTTTTTTTTTCAAGTTGTACTAAGGCTAGAACACTTCGTTTGGGTGTCTGCGATCGGTTTATTTTCACTGTACAAGCATATACCTCGAAGTTGTAGTGGAGGTAATGCCAGTATGGTACCTGGTAGTTGACAATGAAGTTGAAAGACAAGCAAGTGCTGTATCATCAGCAAACAACAACTGACTCATTCCCCAGACACCTCGCATCCCCCAGACACTGCATACTCGCCCTGCCTCTCCTAGATTCTTGCATTTACCTCCCTTACCATTAGACGTATCAGCTGGTAGTACATCGCTGGCGAAGTGCATAAGCGTCCTCATCCTCGACCAAAAACCTGCCTCTACGAGAATCTCCCGAAGTTAAGGATATACGCTTTGTATTTACTCTAATACATCCACTCGCCATTTGCCTAAATTCGCTTTTCCGAAAGTCAGTCTATCAAGGGGAAGTGAGCCTTTGTTCACCTTTGATATATTCTGAGTCTCAATATCTACCTAGGTCAGCATATGTACCTCGACTGCTTCCTTCTCAGGCACGTCATAGTTATCCCTCTAGTGGATCACTCCCCTACAAGAAGACTTATTAACACAAGAAGTAGAAACTACTCTAGCTTGTCCTTGACTTAATTATTTCACAATTGACTTTAACAAGATGTCCACCATTAATAATCTCAACCTGTTTTACATCTCCCGAGGTTACTTTAGTCATCAACACAATATTAAGAAGGTTGGAGACGCGAGAGATATATGAACCAGTGGCCTAATATCCCACAAAAGTTCCATTATCAGATAAGGTATTGAGAGTCGATTTCTTATCGTTATCTCCGTCTGGGTAATGGGGGAAGGGGGTGGTTGCTATTCGTCCTAGGATAAACCAGATATTGGAAAGGAATGTGTATCTTTAGAGAAACTAACTTGCTTTAAGCTGTTTTATAAGTATGACAATGTGATAAGTAATTAACAGCTACTAGAATAGGGTGATAAGAAATTAACAGCGAGTAAAATAGGGTGATAAGAAATTAACAGCTAGTAAAATAGTGTTATGAGAAATTAACAACGAGTAGAATAGTGTGATAAGAAATTAACAGCGAGTAGAATAGGGTGATTAGAAATTAACAGCGAGTAAAATAGGGTGATAAGAAATTAACAGCGAGTAAAATAGGGTGATTAGAAATTAACAGCGAGTAAAATAGGGTGATAAGAAATTAACAGCGAGTAAAATAGGGTGATTAGAAATTAACAGCGAGTAAAATAGGGTGATAAGAAATTAACAGCTAATAAAATAGTGTTATAAGAAATTAACAACGAGTAAAAGAGTGTGATAAGAAATTAACAGCGAGTAGAATAGGGTGATAAGAAATTAACAGCGAGTAAAATAGGGTGATAAGAAATTAACAGCTAGTAAAATAGTGTTATAAGAAATTAACAACGAGTAAAATAGTGTGATAAGAAATTAATAGCGAGTAAAATAGGGTAATAAGAAATTAACAGCAAGTAGAATAAAGTGATAAGAAATTAACGGCGAGTAAGATAGGGTGATAAGAAATTAACAGCGAGCAAAATAGGGTGATAAAAATTAACAGCGAGTAAAATAGGGTGATAAGAAATTAACAGCGAGTAAAACAGGGTGATAAGAAATTAACAGCTAGTAAAATAGGGTGATAAGAAATTAACAGCTAGTAAAATAGGGTGATAAGAAATTAACAGCGAGTAAAATAGTGTTATAAGAAATTAACAACGAGTAAAATAGGGTGATAAGAAATTAACAGCGAGTAAAATAGGGTGATAAGAAATTAACAGCGAGTAAAATAGGGTGATAAGAAATTAACAGCGAGTAGAATAGAGTGATAAGAAATTAATAGCGAGTAAAATAGGGTAATAAGAAAATAACAGCGAGTAGAATAGGGTGATAAGAAATTAACAGCGAGTAAGATAGCGTGATAAGAAATTAACAGCGAGTAAAACAGGGTGATAAGAAATTAACAGCTAGTAAAATAGGGTTATAAGAAATTAACAGCGAGTAAAATAGGGTGATAAGAAATTAACAGCGAGTAGAATAGGGTGATAAGAATTTAACAGCGAGTAGAATAGGGTGATAAAAAATCAACAGCGAATGAAATAGGGTGATAAGAAATTAACAGCGAGTAAAATAGGGTAATAAGAAAATAACAGCGAGTAGAATAGGGTTACTTTCGAAGGATATAGTTTTGCTGCGTCCAGTCACCTCGAAGTGAATGTAGTTTCGTGTCAGTGTCAAGCCGAGGCTTTGAATGTTTCTCAAACTTTCAAAGGAAGGGAAAGCAACTACCATCACCCATCCCCACGAAGAAAGAAAAAAGATAGAGCGCTCTCAGCTCCTAATGCCAATTAAAATCCGAATCGGGTTACGTCGTGTGACACATGCCCGACTTCCAGTGTCAGAACGGAATGAAGCACCAGACGCAGGCAAAGTCACACCGTCAATGGGAACTCCACTTACATAACGAACGGTAAATATTAACGGAAGAATGCACTCTCAAGGGGAAAACTCCACTTACATAACGGTAAATACTAACGGAAGAATGTTGATAAGAATCTTATCATAGATGGCGCATCAGTATCTCATACAGCAATGACACAGCTTCGAAACATCATGTAAAGCGACTCCTGTTCGTGTCTGTGTTTGTGTGATGACTATTTCTGTATTGGAGGAGAGAGTTGTATACGCTTGTGTTGACCCGTCTCTTAACCTTGCTTATATGTACCAGTTCTTTACTTCTGCGTATACACACACACCCACCCACACACACACCCACACACACACACACACACACACCCACACACCCATCCACACACACACACACCCACACACCCACCCACACACCCATCCACACACACACACAAACACACACACAAACACACACACCCACCTAACCACCCACACACACACACACACACACACACACACACACACCCACCCACCCACCCATCCACACACACACACACACACACACGCACACACACAGTCGCCTTGCACCAACCAATGCTCGTATGAAAAGAACAGTCCTACCTCTACTACAGTGAATGACAGAAACAATCCCTGAACAAATACATAACTAAGGGAGCAAATAACTTAGTTTTCACTTAGCAATGAGAATGTCAGCTCAACCAACATAATGCTATTCATCACATAATGTTCACCATCAAATACGTAATGTATGTCACATACAATATTACTGCAATTCGATCAACGTATAACCTTTCATCACATATTGTTCAACAAATCGTCACATAATGTTCAACTCATCACTACTAAATGCATGATGTATAAGCCCTTGGATTTGCTCAAACTTCCTGTACTATGAAGTCATATCCCTCACTCATGTGTGTCTTTTCCTACCATGACCGACATGTAAAGCCAACTGCATTGCATGCCCCATTCAAGGTCAACTTGGTTTGAAAGAAAGAAATTAAAGAGTTCGGAAGTAGAAATTCATAAGGGCTTTGCAAGTGTCTGTAGACCTGACCCCTCAAAAGAAGAAACGTTATATGAAGAGGAAAAAGACAAAAGAGAGAAGAGAATTCCACAGTTTAACTGATCGAAGGAATGTGGATTGAGTGGGTGGGTGGGTGGGAGGGTGTGCTGGTGGGGGGGGGACACAGAGACAAATCATGGGAACAGTGGCTGAGATAATGCCTGTAGACGAGAGAGAGAGAGAGAGAGAGAGAGAGAGAGAGAGAGAGAGAGAGAGAGAGAGAGAGCGTCGCAGCAACATCGCGGATAAAGGGAAAGGATGGATAAAGAGAGGCAATACCATGAGAATGAAAGAGACAGAAGGGTTTTTGATTCCTTCCACTCCAGTTAACAGAAGTGTGGAGGATGAGCCACCTCAAATGTGTGAACAGCAGTATTCCACATCTGGACGATGAAATATCCCTGTGAGTGTGAAGGAAGTGCTCACAAGAAGAATAGTTATGGCTCCTATACAACACTCCTAGCTTTTAGGAAACAGATTTTGCCGTTGATTATCTAGGGTTGTCAGGACAGCTTGGAAGATCTGGTTAAGTCCAATGTGTTAATTTTGTTCCAGGAAGGAAATGTGGTGTCTTGAAATTGAACAAAGGAAAACAGGTGATTTCTAGAAAGAGCAATAGGGTAGAATTGCGTTGTAGCACCATCAGTTTTTACTGGGTTACTGGCTTTCAATCCGGAATGCTGCATAGGTCTCGAATGAGAGTAAATATGAACAACACAAGAAAGAGAACGACTTAAAAGGAAGAGGAGAGAAAAAAGTGAGTTAAGTGTATAATATAGGATCATCAACATAAGAGTGAGCAGGATTAGAGACAGAAAAGAGAAGCTCATTTACTCTAGAAGAAAGAGTGTAGGTGATAGGATAAAGTCCTGAGGAACAACGCTATTGATAGGATTGGAGCGGGGAGGTCGCTCCATCGACCTACTACTGCAATGGAACAGCCTGAGAATAAACTACGCATCACAGAACAGAAAGAAAAGGTGAAACCAAAGGAAAAGGAAGTTAAGAAAGCGAACCATACGCAACACCCTGCCAAATATTTTCGAGATGTCGAGCACTACATGAAAAGTTTGGCCAAAATCTCGGAGAGAGGATAACCAGAGTTGAGTCACATACGAGAAAAGATCACCAGTACACCTAACACTGCGAAAATCAATAGTGATTATGTAAAAGATGGAATAGGATTCTAAGTGCTTGTTAAAGTGAGAGTTTAGGAGAGTTTTCAATGCTTTCAAGATACCAGAACTGAGAACAATGAGGAGAGAGTGTTAAAGAGGTTAGAGCAGTCACTTGTTTAGGGATGGGCTTCGCCAAATCGCATTTCGAAGAGGAAGGGAAAGTCTAGGGTTTTCAGACTGAGGCAAAATAGGTAAGCAAAAGTTGGTGCTAAACCAGAGTCACATTCCCTTAGAACACAAGGAGGTATTTCTTCCGAGCCATAATCCTTGTCCATCTGAGAGAGTAACCGGAAGACCCTGAGCAAAGAGAGTATAAGAGATAGCATATATAGATGTAGAGAGAGGAGATCGGGGGATGAGGATTTAGATTTGAATCATGCAAAGATAAGTTAGAGGAAAACAATGTGCCCAAAAAGAGCAACTATATCAGTGGGAAGGTTACCGATAGATCGATCTGGTTGGTAAAGAAGAGGAGAGGCTGAATTACAAAAGTTGTTGGAGATGCTTTACGGTAAGAACGAAAAAGATTTCTCATTAGGAGAAAAATTACCATACGTTCTTTTTTCTTTATGAAAGTGCTATTAGCTCTTCAGAGGACAACTTTGCAATGATTCCGAGCAGAAATAGAAGCAGAAAGGGTCTCTGGGGAAGTGAAGAACGTCATGGTCTCGTACGCACAGTCCCGGATGCAACAACCATCAGACCAGGAGTGATCAAACCACGTAAGAGGAGAAAGACTGAATGGATGATTGGATGTAGGATGAAATCTCACCCAAGATAACGTTTGTCCCAACCACGAGGTAGACCACGCAATACTCGGCAAGCTGCTGCGTCATATGATTACTTGGTGGCCATCGGCAGCTCAAGGGTGGGCCGTTTTGATAACTGCTTCCTTCCCTGCACGTCGAAGCTTTGGAACTCTCTACCTTCTCATGTTTTTTCCCAATAAGTGTGACCTGGAACTTTTTAAAAGACAAGCCATAGAACTTCCCTAGTAGATGGATGCCAGCCACTAACAGTACCTCCCTGGTAGGTGGTTGCCAGCTACCCAACGTACCTCCCTGGTAGGTGGTTGCCAGCTACCCATAGTACCTCCCTGGTAAGTGGTTGCCAGCTGCCCATGATAATACCAGCAGGAGTGGGTGCTGTCTACGACACCCAATGGTTATCCAAAGCGTAGAAGTATCCATCCCCCACCTTGATCTTCAGCTCCTCCGTGATTGGTCAACTAGTTACTACTATTATCACCCATCATTGCTGAAATATATCAACAATTTGTTTACAATGGAATGGCTGCCCAGGATCAATAAATTATTCTTTATTTATCTACGTATAAATTTACACACACACAAACACACACACACATACACACACAGCGTAAGGCAGGTATGTATCTGACCAGATGGCATTGGTTGTAGACTAAGACTTCGAACCACTACGGCACCAACTGTGAGCGTTTAGTGTTGAATTATGGTCAGTAATGCTAACAACTTCACTGTGTGTGTGTGTGTGTGTGTGTGTGTGTGTGTGTGTGTGTGTGTGTGTGTGTGTCCTTTTCCTATAAGTACGCCTATGACCACGTCTTTCTCATATGAGTTAGTCTTTGTCTCTCTCCCTTGGCCAGCCTGTGCCTGCATCTATACTCAAAAAAAAAAATTCCTTCTCATATAATCACATTCACGTAGAGAAACTCAGACACACAAGCCTCTTCTAATACCACATCCTCCTCAGAGTATATCATACATCATCGCTTCACTTACCTTCACTGAGGTGTCCTGGAAAAGCATCTACAATGACTTCCATTCCAGTTATATTCACACGGAGGTGATTGGAACCTAGTGGGACGTGGGAACACACTACCCTCCCACGTCTGTCCTCATCTCTGCAATTTTCTCGTAATCTGTCACGAATACGATTGATCTCCATTCGTGAAACATCAGAAAATTAAGATGTTTATCCTTTGGTGGTAAGAATGAAAGACTATTTTGTTCCACTAAGAAAAGCGTCATGAGGTATAAGAGACGTAGAGGAACACCCCCGTATTGATTGAGGACTGGCAGTCTAAATTCTGTGTTTCACAGGGAGTCGCCAGAGGATACCGAATTTCAAATACTTTTGATAGATAAGAGCAATAAATGTGTTATTCAAAATGTTTGACGTAGAATTTGGTGTATATATATATATATATATATATATATATATATATATATATATATATATATATATATATATATATATATATATATATATATATATACCCTGTATACCACATGACTCCAATTCACTCTATTTCTTGCCCTCCTTTCACCCTCCTGCATGTTCAGGCCCCGATCACACAAAATCTTTTTCACTCCATCTTTCCACCTCCAATTTGGTCTCCCTCTTCTCCTCGTTCCCTCCACCTCCGACACATATATCCTCTTGGTCAATCTCTCCTCACTCATTCTCTCCATGTGCCCAAACCATTTCAAAACACCCTCTTCTGCTCTCTCAACCACGCTCTTTTTATTTCCACACATCTCTCTTACCCTTACGTTACTTACTCGATCAAACCACCTCACACCACACATTGTCCTCAAACATCTCATTTCCAGCACATCCATCCTCCTGCGCACATCTCTATCCATAGCCCACGCCTCGCAACCATACAGCATTGTTGGAACCACTATTCCCTCAAACATACCCATTTTTGCTTTCCGAGATAATGTTCTCGACTTCCACACATTTTTCAAGGCTCCCAAAATTTTCGCCCCCTCCCCCACCCTATGATCCACTTCCGCTTCCATGGTTCCATCCGCTGACAGATCCACTCCCAGATATCTAAAACACTTCACTTCCTCCAGTTTTTCTCCATTCAAACTCACCTCCCAATTGACTTGACCCTCACCCCTACTGTACCTAATAACCTTGCTCTTATTCACATTTACTCTCAACTTTCTTCTTCCACACACTTTACCAAACTCAGTCACCAGCTTCTGCAGTTTCTCACATGAATCAGCCACCAGCGCTGTATCATCAGCGAACAACAATTGACTCACTTCCCAAGCTCTCTCATCCCCAACAGACTTCATACTTGCCCCTCTTTCCAGGACTCTTGCATTTACCTCCCTTACAACCCCATCCATAAACAAATTAAACAACCATGGAGACATCACACACCCCTGCCGCAAACCTACATTCACTGAGAACCAATCACTTTCCTCTCTTCCTACACGTACACATATATATATATATATATATATATATATATATATTCCTATGAGTCCACGGGGAAAATGAAACACGATAAGTTCCCAAGTGCATTTTCGTGTAATAATCACATCATCTGGGGAGACACAAGAGAGAAACATAAGTCAGTTGATATACATCGAGGAGACAAAGCTAGGACGCCATTTGGTAAAAATATGATTGTCCAAAACATACAACGAGCGTTCATAAATTACAAATTTTACGAATTTTATCAACAATGAAATTATCTAATTTGTATAGACCATCACTAATATTATGATTATAATTCTTTGTGTATTCAATAATAGAAGATTCAATGATATTTCTCTTGGTAATAGAGTTAGAGTTAATAACTGAGATGGCGTTACTCCAGTCAGTACAATGATGATAGTTTTTAACGTGATTAGACAAGGCATTTGATTCTTGTCCCGTTCTTATACTATATATATGTTGCTTAACTCTAACAGAAAGATCTTTTCCAGTCTAACCAATATAAAATTTATCGCAATTTCCACAAGGCACTTTGTAGATGCATCTAAGAGAATTTTCTGGTGAATTCCTGATTAAGATATTCTTTATAGTAGTATTGTTGCTGAAGGCAGCATTTACATTAAAGGATTTAAGCAATATGGGAAGTAAAGTGAAATTATTATTAAAAGGGAGAGCTAAAAGATTCTTGGCGTCAATGGGAGGTTTGGGCTCAACTCTGTAAAATGATTTCTTTGCTAACTTAAAAGATTTTTCAATGGAAGATCTAGGGTATTTTAACCTAAATCCAATAGAATATATCTTCTGAAATTCATCATCAATAAACTCTGGACTGCAAATACGTAATGCCCTAAGGAACATAGGCTGAAATGATGATGATTTAATTCTGTCATGTTGAGATGAATAATAATGGATATATGAGCATCCATTGGTGGGTTTTCTGTATATGCTAAACTTAAACTTGTTTCCTTGTCTATGAATAACGCAATCTACAAATGGGAACATACCATTATTTTCATGTCTACAGTAAATTTGATGGAAGGTACTAAATTGTTAAGTAAGGGGAGAAATATCTGTAAATTTTCATTTGTTGGCCAAACACAAAGAACATCATCTACATACCTAAACCAAATTGCATTAGAAGGTAAGATATCCTTTAGTAATATTGTTTCAAAAAAATTTCATATAAAGATTACTTAGTACAATTGAAAGGGAGTTAACCATTGCCATATCATATATATATATGTATATATATATATATATATATATATATATATATATATATATATATATATATATATATATATATATATATATATATATATATATATACGAATAAGTGAAGAAGATTCGTACCAAGTCCCAGAGCGCGGGTGGCAGACCGATATGTTAACCACTGAACCATAAGGGAACAAAAGCTTTTTAATCTCAGAGCAGCCAATGGCCCTTGAGATCCACCGTCACATGTAGTAACCTGAGATGACGGTGAGTCTCATGAACGATTGTTTGGTTCAAGATGGAAAAAACCTTTGTTGCCTCTTGGTCTAATGCTTAACGTACCATCCTGTCACACGGTGGCACTGGGTTCGAGTCCTTAACGCTTTATATACTCCCTTCCATTCCATCGGTTTCACTAGTACTGTCTCTTCTTTAAGGCATAGTATCCTTTTTGACCCTTCCATCGCGGTAGTTCTCGGTGGAGCGACTTCCTCGTCTTAGCCTCCAATTAGTGGTGTTCTTCAGGGTTCTGTCCTATTATCTACTCTATTTCTTTTCTAAATAAATAATATATTTTTCTATTCTTAATCCTATTCACTTTTAGGTTGGCGATTTCACTTTACTACCTCATTTTCTAAACAGATGATATATTTCTTTTATTCTTAATCCTATTCACTTTTAAGTTGACTAATTCGCTTTACTACTTCAACTCATTTTTCGTCCTTTTTTTCTCCCGATGCTCATTTGTATTCTCGCACTGATCCTACTTCCTCCTTCATTTCGGATCTGTGTAGCATTTCGGATCTGGGATCCAAAAAGGTATTATCGTGCTAAAATATAATTATTCCCTACATCTCTTCTTAAGGATCTTTTGTTCGCCTTTGTTCGCTTTTAAAGCATCAAATTCAGCCTTGTCGTAATGTAAAGACTTTGGGCATGACAATATCTTCCACTCTATCCAGGAAAACTCCCTCACACAACCATCACAAAACCTCCTCCCCAGAAGCTGGGATACATTACACTGGGTCGACTTATCTTCCACCTGTCTGATGACTCGAGTGAAATCAAGAACTTTCTTCCTCATTCATCCTCTTGGTTATCATCTCGCTTCAACCTTCCGTGTTCCCTAACCCCGAAATGTTGCCGCTGTCTTTCGCTATTCTAATGGTATTATTTTGGTCATTGTTCTCGTGAACTGTCTGAATGTGTCATCGTCTGCTAAGTTCATGACACGGGGTTTGGCTGCTGCTTCCAACAGCTTCTGTGTCGAGACCGTCCACTCCAGGATGAGCCGTTATGATTACCCCCTCTTTTCTTCCTTTGAACACTTAAGCTGTCCATTTTATTTTCTTTCTTTGATCTTTCTTTATATTATCTTTCCTCCTTTAAGAGTCAGGCATACAGACACACGCAGATCCCTAATTAATATTTAATTACTTCCCATTTTATAGAGCTATAAAGCGCATGAGTGAGGTGGTATCTACATGGTGCTTTATTGAGCGCATTCTTTGGTTAATACATCATGCATTTAGTGGTAATTAGTTGAACATTATGTGATGAAAGGTTACACGTTGGCCGCACTGCGGTAATATTGTGGTAGACATACATTACGTATCTAATGGTAAATATTATGTGATTAATAATTTCATATATATTTGAGGGACATTAACATGGTAAATGCAGTAATACTGTGCTTGACATATGTTATGTATTTAATGGTGAACATAATGTGATAAATGATTATATAATTTTGGCTGAGGTATATTGATATGGCAGTTGACTAACAAATTACTAAAAGAAAACAAAGGAACTTGTTTACTTAGCTGTGTTCATGTTCTACGGGTTGATTAAGACATTTACAATACTAGATATACGACTAATCATATATCTGTGAAAATGAGCAATGTTTGGTGCAATGCGACTGTGTGTGTGTGTGTGTGTGTGTGTGTGTGTGTGTGTGTGTGTGTGTACAGAGAAGTAAAAACACACATATAAACAAGGTTAAAAGACGGGGCAACACCAGCGTATACAACTCTGTCCCTAAAACACACAAATAGTGATCACACAAATACAGGCCCGTACAATCAGGTACAGGAGTCAATGTACACTAAGTTTCGAAGCTGTGTCATTGCTGTATGAGATACTAAGGCGCCATCTATTATGAGAATTACATCAACATTCTTCCGTTAGCATTTACCGTTGTGTAAGTGGATTTTTCCCCTTGATGGTGAATTCTTCTGTTAATATTTACCGTTCGTTATGTAAGTGGAGTTCCCACTGACGGTGTGACTTTGCCTGCGTCTAGTGTTTCATTCCGTTCTGATGATGAATTACACTGGAAGTCGGGTATGTGTCACACGACGCAACCCAAGTATTCGATTCTGTTGCTCTGTTGTTTATTTCTTCGTAGGGATGGTGAAGTGGTGGCGGTGTGTACGTATGTGTACGTGCGTACGTGTGTGTGTGTGTGTGTGTGTGTGTGTGTGTGGAGTGGGGGGGGGGTTCCTTTCCCTTTCCCTGGAGAGTCTGAGAATCATTCAAAGCTAAAGTCGTGTGGGCTGGTTCTACCAGTACACTGACACAGAGATATTTTAGCTTCGAGAAGATCGGCACGAACACCATATCCTTCGAAAATAACCTTACATTACACTCTATTTTTCTATACATCTGGTTATCACACTCGTAAAAGATCTTGAAACTTGTATGTTTCTTTAAGGGTGAACATCCCTTCCAATAAGAGGGTTTAACCCTACTCCGAATAGCAAGACCTGTTATTAACCCGAGGGAATTTGTGATAAGGAATTGACTCTTGAATATTGAACATCATTATGGTACTTTTAAGGTATTCTGGGCAACTGGTTCTATGCTTCTTGCCTCCTCAACTTCTCTCCTTATTGCCAGGTGACTAACGGAGATGTGGGAGATGAAAATGAAATCTAAGTTCATTAAATCTGACAGTTAACTCAACAGATTGTTATTCACGTTACAATATTATATATTGTTTATGTGATAGGCATTAATTAAAAGATATGCGCTGATGTAACAATCTGTTTATTAATACATGACATCCTGAAATACAATACCGTATATATCTCATAGGTATATATATATATATATATATATATATATATATATATATATATATATATATATATATATATATATATATATATATTATATATATACATATATATATATATATATATATATATATATATATATATATATATATATATATATATATATATATATATATATATATATACATATGGTATTGTAGTAGAATTTATTAAAATAGGGAGTGACTGTGTTGTTGACTGGTTGGTAAGGTTATCTAATGTATGTATGGCTCATGGTAAGGTGTCTGAGGATTGGCGGAATGCTTGCATAGTGCCATTGTACAAAGGCAAAGGGGATAAGAGTGAGTGCTCAAATTACAGAGGTATAAGTTTGTTGAGTATTCCTGGTAAATTATATGGGAGGGTATTGACTGAGAGGGTGAGGGCATGTACAGAGCATCAGATTGGGAAAGAGCAGTGTGGTTTCAGAAGTGGTAGAGGATTTGTGGATAAGGTGTTTGCTTCGAAGAATGTATGTGAGAAATACTTAAAAAAGCAAATGGATATGTATGAAGCCTTTATGGATCTGGAGAAGGCATATGATAGAGTTGATAGAGATGCCCTGTGGAAGGTATTAAGAATATATGGTGTGGGAGGCAAGTTGTAAAAGCACTGAAAAGTTTTTATCGAGGATGTAAGACATGTGTACGAGTAGGAAGAGAGGAAAGTGATTGGTTCTCAGTGAATGTAGGTTTGCGGCAGGGGTGCGTGATGTCTCCAAGATTGTTTAATTTGTTTATGGTGGGGCTGTTAGGGAGGTGAATGCAAGAGTTTTGGGAAGAGGGGCAAGTATGCAGTCTGTTGTGGATGAGAGAGCTTGAGAAGTGAATCAGTTGTTGTTCCTTGATGATATAGCGCTGGTGGCGGATTCGTGTGAGAAACTGCATAAGCTGGTGACTAAGTTTGGTAACGTGTGTGAAAGAAGAAAGCTGTGAGTAAATGTGAATAAGAGCAAAGTTATTAGGTACAGTAGGGTTGAGAGACAAGTCAATTGGGAGGTACGTTTGAATGATGAGAAACTGGAGGAAGTGAAGTGTTTTAGATATCTGGGAGTAGATTAGGCAGCGAATGGAACCATGGAGGCGGAAATGAGTCATAGGGTGGGGGAAGGGGCGAAATTTCTGAGGGCGTTGAAAAATGTGTGGAAGGCGAGAACGTTACTTCGGAAAGCAGAAATGGGTATGTTTGAAGGAATAGTGGTTCCAACAATGTTATATGGTTGCGAGGCGTGGGCTATAGACAGATGTTTCTGGACAATATTTGGTGTGTGGTGGTTTGATCGAGTAATTAAGGAAAGGGTAAGAGAGATGTGTGGTAATAAAAAGAGTGTGGTTGTGAGAGTAGAAGAGGGTGTTTTCAAATGGTTTGGTTGCATGGAGAGAATGAGTGAGGAACGATTGACAAAGAGGATATATGTGTCAGAGATGGAGGAAACGAGGAGAAGTGGGAGACCAAATTGGAGGTGGAAAGATGGAGTGAAAAAAAATTTTGAGTGATCGGGGCCTGAACATGCAGGAAGGTGAAAGGCGTGCAAGGAATAGAGTGAATTGGAACGATGTGGTATTCCTGGGTCGACGTGCTGGCAATGGATTGAACCAGGGCACGTGAAGCGTCTGGGGAAAACCATGGAAAGTTTTTTAGGGAATGGATGTGGAAAGGGAGGTGTGGTTTCGGTGTATTTATACATGACAGCGAGAGACTTAGTGTCAACGAATGTGGCCTATGTTGTCTTTTCCTAGTGCTACCTCGCGAAAATGCAGGAGGAGCGGGGTTGTCATTTCTTGTGTGGCGACGGGAATGTATAGGGGCAGACAGTATGAATTATGTACATGTGTATATATGTATATGTCTGTGTGTGTACATATATGTATACGTTGAGATATATAGGTATGTATATTTGCGTGTGTGGACGTGTATGCATATACATGTCTATGTGGGTGGGTTGAGCCATTCTTTCGTCTGTTTCCTTGCGCTACCTCGCTCACGCGGGAGACAGCGGCAAAGTATAATAAAGTAATAAATCTTTCTTTCTTTTAAACTATTCGCCATTTCCCGCGTTAGCGAGGTAGCATTAAGAACAGAGGACTGGGCCTTTGAGGGAATACCCTCACCTGGCCCAATTCTCTGTTCCTTCTTTTGGAAAATTAAAAAAAAACGAGAGGGGAGGATTTCCAGCCCCCCGCTCCCTCCCCTTTTAGTCGCCTTCTACGACACGCAGGGAATACGTGGGAAGTATTCTTAATCCCCTATCCCCAGGGATAAAAGTAATAAATATCAATGTATATATATATATATATATATATATATATATATATATATATATATATATATATATATATATATATATATATATATATATATATACATATATATTTAATCTTCATCTTTCATCTGTATGTCTCTCTCTCTCTCTCTCTCTCTCTCTCTCTCTCTCTCTCTCTCTCCATCCGTGTGCGTTTCTTTCTTCCCCTTGTTTTTAAGATCCTTTGGGAAAATCTGTTCAGAAATTTCGCCTCCAGCCGACAGCGATCTCTGTCACGGGCTATTGACACGGCGCTAATGAACATGTTTGCGAAGGACCTCCAGCCAGCAAGGAAAATGGAAATTAAGGTTAAATTCTGATTGTTATCTTGGCTTAAGATATTTTCTGTAGAGTCGGAACTCACTGACTTACACACACTGTCTTCGGTAAAGGAATAAAATGAGGGCTACATATATGTATATATATAAAGTAGTATATATATATATATATATATATATATATATATATATATATATATATATATATATATATATATATATATATATATATATATATATATATATATATATATATATATATATATATATATATATATATATATATATATATATATATATATATATATATATATATTCTATTCCTACATCACCACCACTTGCCATCATCCCTCCACTAGCCCCCTTCACTGAAGTTCCCATTTGCTCCCTTGTCTTACGCACTTTACCTCCTTCCAGAACATCTTTTTATTTTCCCTAAAATTTAATGATACTCTCTCACCCCAACTCTCATTTGCCCTCTTTTTCACCTCTTGCACCTTTCTCTTAACCTCCTGCCTCTTTCTTTTATACCTCTCCCACTAATTTGCATTTTTTCCATGCAAAAATCGTCCAAATGCCTCTCTCTTCTCTTTCACTAATAATCTTACTTATTCATCCCACCACTCACTACCCTTTCTAATCAACCCACCTCCCATGCTTCTCATGCCACAAGCATCTTTTGCCCAAGCCATCACTGCTTCCCTAAATACATCCCATTCCTCCCCCACTCCCCTTACCTCCTTTGTTCTCACCTTTTTCCATTCTGTACTCAGTCTCTCCTGGTACTTCCTCACACAAGTCTCCTTCCCAAGCTCACTTACTCTCACCACTCTCTTCACCCCAAAATTCTCTCTTCTTTCCTGAAAACCCATACAAATCTTCACCTTCGCCTCCACAAGATAATGATCAGACATCCCTCCAGTTGCACCTCTCAGCACATTAACATCCAAAAGTCTCTCTTTCGTGCATCTATCAATTAACACGTAATCCAATAACGCTCTCTGGCCATCTCTCCTACTTACATAGGTATACTTTTTAAACCAGGTATTCCCAATCACCAGTCCTTTTTCAGCACATAAATCTACAAGCTCTTCACCATTTCCATTTCCAACACTGAACACTCCATGTATACCAATTATTCCCTCAAACTGCCACATTACTCACCTTTGCATTCAAATCACCCATCACTATAACCCGGTCTTGTGCATCAAAACTACTAACACACTCATTCAGCTGCTCCCAAAACACTTGCCTCTCATGATGTTTCTTCTCATGCCCAGGTGCATATGCACCAATAATCACCCATCTCTCTCCATCCACTTTCAGTTTTACCCATATCAATCTAGAATGTACTTTCTTACACTCTATCACATACTCCCACAACCCCTGATTCAGGAGTATTGCTACTCCTTCCCTTGCTCTTGTCCTCTCCCTAACCCCTGACTTTACTCCCAAGACATTCCCAAACCACTCTTCCCCTTTAACCTTGAGCTTCGTTTCACTCAGAGCCAGAACATCAAGGTTCCTTTCCTCAAACATACTACCTATCTCTCCTTTTTTCTCATCTTGGTTACATCCACACACATTTAGACACCCCATTCTGAGCCTTCGAGGAGGATGAGCACTCCTCGCGTGACTCCTTCTTCTGTTTCCCTTTTAGAAGGTTAAAATACGAGGAGGGGAGGGTTTCTGAACCCCGCTCCCGTCCCCTTTAGTCGCCTTCTACGACAGGTGAGGAATGCGTGGGAAGCATTCTTTCTCCCCTATACCCAGGGATAATATATATATATATATATATATATATATATATATATATATATATATATATATATATATATATATATATATATATATATATATATATATATATATATATATATATATATATATATATATATATATATATATCATTAAATTTTAGGGAGAATAAAAAGATGTTCTGGAAGGAGGTAAATAAAGTGCGTAAGACAAGGGAGCAAATGGGAACTTCAGTGAAGGGCGCAAATGGGGAGGTGATAACAAGTAGTGGTGATGTGAGGAGATGGAGTGAGTATTTTGAAGGTTTGTTGAATGTGTTTGGTGATAGAGTGGCAGATATAGGGTGTTTTGGTCGAGGTGGTGTGCAAAGTGAGAGGGTTAGGGAAAATGATTCGGTAAACAGAGAAGAGGTAGTGAAAGCTTTGCGGAAGATGAAAGCCGGCAAGGCAGCAGGTTTGGATGGTATTGAAGTGGAATTTATTAAAAAAGGGGGTGACTGTATTGTTGACTGGTTGGTAAGGTTATTTAATGTATGTATGACTCATGGTGAGGTGCCTGAGGATTGGCGGAATGCGTGCATAGTGCCATTGTACAAAGGCAAAGGGGATAAGAGTGAATGCTCAAATTACAGAGGTATAAGTTTGTTGAGTATTCCTGGTAAATTATATGGGAGGGTATTGATTGAGAGGGTGAAGGCATGTACAGAGCATCAGATTGGGGAAGAGCAGTGTGGTTTCAGAAGTGGTAGAGGATGTGTGGATCAGGTGTTTGCTTTGAAGAATGTATGTGAGAAATACTTAGAAAAGCAAATGGATTTGTATGTAGCATTTATGGATCTGGAGAAGGCATATGATAGAGTTGATAGAGATGCTCTGTGGAAAGTATTAAGAATATATGGTGTGGGAGGCAAGTTGTTAGAAGCAGTGAAAAGTTTTTATCGAGGATGTAAGGCATGTGTACGTGTAGGAAGAGAGGAAAGTGATTGGTTCTCAATGAATGTAGGTTTGCGGCAGGGGTGTGTGATATCTCCATGGTTGTTTAATTTGTTTATGGATGGGGTTGTTAGGGAGGTAAATGCAAGAGTTTTGGAAAGAGGGGCAAGTATGAAGTCTGTTGGGGATGAGAGAGCTTGGGAAGTGAGTCAGTTGTTGTTCGCTGATGATACAGCGCTGGTGGCTGATTCATGTGAGAAACTGCAGAAGCTGGTGACTGAGTTTGGTAAAGTGTGTGGAAGAAGAAAGTTAAGAGTAAATGTGAATAAGAGCAAGGTTATTAGGTACAGTAGGGTTGAGGGTCAAGTCAATTGGGAGGTGAGTTTGAATGGAGAAGAACTGGAGGAAGTGAAGTGTTTTAGATATCTGGGAGTGGATCTGGCAGCGGATGGAACCATGGAAGCGGAAGTGGATCATAGGGTGGGGGAGGGGGCGAAAATTCTGGGGGCCTTGAAGAACGTGTGGAAGTCGAGAACATTATCTCGGAAAGCAAAAATGGGTATGTTTGAAGGAATAGTGGTTCCAACAATGTTGTATGGTTGCGAGGCGTGGGCTATGGATAGAGTTGTGCGCAGGAGGATGGATGTGCTGGAAATGAGATGTTTGAGGACAATGTGTGGTGTGAGGTGGTTTGATCGAGTGAGTAACGTAAGGGTAAGAGAGATGTGTGGAAATAAAAAGAGCGTGGTTGAGAGAGCAGAAGAGGGTGTTTTGAAGTGGTTTGGGCACATGGAGAGAATGAGTGAGGAAAGATTGACCAAGAGGATATATGTGTCGGAGGTGGAGGGAACGAGGAGAAGAGGGAGACCAAATTGGAGGTGGAAAGATGGAGTGAAAAAGATTTTGTGTGATCGGGGCCTGAACATGCAGGAGGGTGAAAGGAGGGCAAGGAATAGAGTGAATTGGAGCGATGTGGTATACCGGGGTTGACGTGCTGTCAGTGGATTGAATCAAGGCATGTGAAGCGTCTGGGGTAAACCATGGAAAGCTGTGTAGGTATGTATATTTGCGTGTGTGGACGTATGTATATACATGTGTATGGGGGGGGTTGGGCCATTTCTTTCGTCTGTTTCCTTGCGCTACCTCGCAAACGCGGGAGACAGCGACAAAGTATAAAAAAAAAAAAAAAAAAATATATATATATATATATATATATATATATATATATATATATATATATATATATATATATATATATATATATATATATATATGATTTGAATCCAAAGGTGAGTAATGTGGCAGTTGAGGGAATAATTGGTATACATGGGGTGTTCAGTGTTGTAAATGGAAATGGTGAAGAACTTGTAGATTTATGTGCTGAAAAAGGACTGATGATTGGGAATACCTGGTTTAAAAAGCGAGATATACATAAGTATACCTATGTAAGTAGGAGAGATGGCCAGAGAGCGTTATTGGATTACGTGTTAATTGACAGGCGCGCGAAAGAGAGACTTTTGGATGTTAATGTGCTGAGAGGTGCAACTGGAGGGATGTCTGATCATTATCTTGTGGAGGCTAACGGTGAAGATTTGTATGGGTTTTCAGAAAAGAAGAGTGAATGTTGGGGTGAAGAGGGTGGTGAGAGTAAGTGAGCTTGGGAAGGAGACTTGTGTGAGGAAGTACCAGGAGAGACTGAGTACAGAATGGAAAAAGGTGAGAACAATGGAAGTAAGGGGAGTGGGGGAGGAATGGGATGTATTTACGGAATCAGTGATGGATTGCGCAAAAGATGCTTGTGGCATGAGAAGAGTGGGAGGTGGGTTGATTAGAAAGGGTAGTGAGTGGTGGGATGAAGAAGTAAGAGTATTAGTGAAAGAGAAGAGAGAGGCATTTGGACGATTTTTGCATGGAAAAAATGCAGTTGAGTGGGAGATGTATAAAAGAAAGAGACAGGAGGTCAAGAGAAAGGTGCAAGAGGTGAAAAAAAGGGCAAATGAGAGTTGGGGTGAGGGAGTATCATTAAATTTTAGGGAGAATAAAAAGATGTTCTGGAAGGAGGTAAATAAAGTGCGTAAGACAAGGGAGCAAATGGGAACTTCAGTGAAGGGTGCAAATAGGGGAGGTGATAACAAGTAGTGGTGATGTGAGAAGGAGATGGAGTGAGTATCTTGAAGGTTTGTTGAATGTGTTTGATGATAGAGTGGCAGATATAGGGTGTGTTGGTCGAGGTGGCGTGCAAAGTGAGAGGGTTAGGGAAAATGATTTGGTAAACAGAGAAGAGGTAGTAAAAGCTTTGCGGAAGATGGAAGCCGGCAAGGACAGCAGGTTTGGATGTATTGCAGTGGAATTTATTTAAAAAGGGGGTGACTGTATTGTTGACTGGTTGGTAAGGTTATTTAATGTATATATGACTCATGGTGAGGTGCCTGAGGATTGGCGGAATGCGTGCATAGTGCCATTGTACAAAGGCAAAGGGGATAAGAGTGAGTGCTCAAATTACAGAGGTATAAGTTTATTGAGTATTCCTGGTAAATTATATGGGAGGGTATTGATTGAGAGGGTGAGGGCATGTACAGAGCATCAGATTGGGGAAGAGCAGTGTGGTTTCAGAAGTGGTAGAGGATGTGTGGATCAGGTGTTTGCTTTGAAGAATGTATGTGAGAAATACTTAGAAAAGCAAATGGATTTGTATGTAGCATTTATGGATCTGGAGAAGGCATATGATAGAGTTGATAGAGATGCTCTGTGGAAGGTATTAAGAATATTTGGTGTGGGAGGCAAGTTGTTAGAAGCAGTGAAAAGTTTTTATCGAGGATGTAAGGCATGTGTACGTGTAGGAAGAGAGGAAAGTGATTGGTTCTCAGTGAATGTAGGTTTGCGGCAGGGGTGTGTGATGTCTCCATGGTTGTTTCATTTGTTTATGGATGGGGTTGTTAGGGAGGTGAATGCAAGAGTTTTGGAAAGAGGGGCAAGTATGAAGTCTGTTGGGGATGAGAGAGCTTGGGAAGTGAGTCAGTTGTTGTTCGCTGATGATACAGCGCTGGTGGCTGATTCATGTGAGAAACTGCAGAAGCTGGTGACTGAGTTTGGTAAAGTGTGTGAAAGAAGAAAGTTAAGAGTAAATGTGAATAAGAGCAAGGTTATTAGGTGCAGTAGGGTTGAGGGTCAAGTCAATTGGGAGGCGAGTTTGAATGGAGAAAAACTGGAGGAAGTGAAGTGTTTTAGATATCTGGGTGTGGATCTGGCATCGGATGGAACCATGGAAGCGGAAGTGGATCATAGGGTGGGGGAGGGGGCGAAAATTGTGGGAGTCTTGAAGAATGTGTGGAAGTCGAGAACATTATCTCGAAAAGCAAAAATGGGTATGTTTGAAGGAATAGTGGTTCCAACAATGTTGTGTGGTTGCTAGGCGTGGGCTATGGATAGAGTTGTGCGCAGGAGGATGGATGTGCTGGAAATGAGATGTTTGAGGACAATGTGTGGTGTGAGGTGGTTTGATCGAGTAACTAACGTAAGGGTAAGATTGATGTGTGGAAATAAAAAGAGCGTGGTTGAGAGAGCAGAAGAGGGTGTTTTGAAATGGTTTGGGCACATGGAGAGAATGAGTGAGGAAAGATTGACCAAGAGGATATATGTGTCGGAGGTGGAGGGAACGAGGAGAAGAGGGAGACCAAATTGGAGGTGGAAAGATGGAGTGAAAAAGATTTTGTGTGATCGGGGCCTGAACATGCAGGAGGGTGAAAGGAGGGCAAGGAATAGAGTGAATTGGAGCGATGTGGTATACCGGGGTTGACGTGCTGTCAGTGGATTGAAATCAAGGCATGTGAAGCGTCTGGGGTAAACCATGGAAAGCTGTGTAGGTATGTATATTTGCGTGTGTGGACGTATGTATATACATGTGTATGGGGGTGGGTTGGGCCATTTCTTTCGTCTGTTTCCTTGCGCTACCTCGCAAACGCGGGAGACAGCGACAAAAAAAAAAAAAAATGTGTGTATATGTATATATATAAATATATATATATATATATATATATATATATATATATATATATATATATATATATATATATATATATATATATATATATATGTATATATATATATATATATATATATATATATATATGTTGTAAATGGAAATTGTGAAGAGCTTGTAGATTTATTGGGTGAAAAAGGACTGGTGATTGGGAATACCTGGTTTAAAAAGCGAGATATACATAAGTATACGTATGTAAGTAGGAGAGATGGCCAGAGAGCGTTATTGGATTACGTATTAATTGACTGGCGCGCGAAAGGGAGACTTTTGGATGTTAATGTGCTGAGAAGTGCAACTGGAGGGATGTCTCATCATTATCTTGTGGAGACGAAGGTGAAGATTTGTATGGGTTTCAGAAAAGAAGAAAGAATGTTTGGGTGGGGAGGGTGGTGAGAGTGAGTGAGCTTCGGAAGGAGACTTGTGTGAGGAAGTACCAGGGGAGACTGAGTACAGAATTGAAAAAGGTGAGAACAAAGGAGGTAAGGGGAATGGGGGAGGAATGGGATGTATTTATGGAAGCAGTGGTGGCTTGCGCAAAAGATGCTTATGGCATGAGAAGCGTGGGAGGTGGGTTGATTAGGAAGGGCAGTGAGTGGTGGGATGAATAAGTAAGATTATTAGTGAAAGAGTAGAGAGAGGCATTTGGACGTTTTTTGCATGGAAAAAATGCAAATGAGTGGGAGATATATAAACGAAAGAGACAGGAGGTCAAGAGAAAGGTGCAAGAGGTGAAAAAGAGGGCAAATGAGAGTTGGGGTGAGAGGGTATCATTAAATTTTAGGGAAAATGAAAAGATGTTCTGGAAGGAGGTAAAGTGCGTAAGACAAGGGAGCAAATGGGAACTTCGGTGAAGGGGGCTAGTGGGGAGGTGATGGGAAGTGGTGGTGATATGAGAAGGAGATGGAGTGAGTGTTTTGAAGGTTTGTTGGATGTTTGGTAATGGAGTGGCAGATATAGGGTGTTTTGGTCGAAGTGGTGTGCAAAGTGAGAGGGTTAGGGAAAATGATTTGGTAAAAAGAGAAGATGTAGTGGAAGCTTTGCGGAAGATGAAAGCCGACAAGGCAGCAGTTTTGGATGGTATTGCAGTGGAATTTATTAAAAAAGGGGGTGACTGTATTGTTGACTGGTTGGTAAGGTTATCTAATGTATGTATGTTTCATGGTGAGGTGCCTGAGTATTGGCGGAATGCGTGCATAGTGCCATTGTACAAAGGCAAAGGGGAAAAGAGTGAGTGCTCAAATTACAGAGGTATAAGTTTGTTGAGCATTCCTGATAAATTATATGGGAGGGTATTGATTGAGAGGGTGAGGGCATGTACAGAGCATCAGATTGGGGAAGAGCAGTGTGGTTTCAGAAGTGGTAGGGGATGTGTGGATCAGGTGTTTGCTTTGAAGAATGTATGTGAGAAATACTTAGAAAAGCAAATGGATTTGTATGTACCATTTATGGATCTGGAGAAGGCATATGATAGAGTTGATAGAGATGCTCTGTGGAAGGTACTATGAATATATGGTGTGGAAGGCAAGTTGTTAGAAGCAGTGAAAAGTTTTTATCGAGGATGCAAGGCATGTGAACGTGTAGGAAGAGAGGAAAGTGATTGGTTCTCAGTGAATGTAGGTTTGCGGCAGGGGTGTGTGATGTCTCCATGGTTGTTTAATTTCTTAATGGATGGGGTTGTTAGGGAGGTGAATGCAAGAGTTTTGGAAAGAGGGGCAAGTATGAAGTCTGCTGGGGATGAGAGAGCTTGGGAAGTGAGTCAGTTGTTGTTCGCTGATGATACAGCGCTGGTGGCTGATTCATGTGAGAAACTGCAGAAGCTGGTGACTGAGTTTGGTAAAGTGTATGAAAGAAGAAAGTTAAGAGTAAATGTGAATAAGAGCAAGGTTATTAGGTACAGTAGGGTTGAGGGTCAAGTCAATTGGGAGGCAAGTTTGAATGGAGAAAAACTGGAGGAAGCAAAGTGTTTTAGATATCTGGGAGTGGATCTAGCAGCCGATGGAACCATGGAAGCGGAAGTGAATCATAGGGTGGGGCGAAAATTGTGGGAGCCTTGAAGAATGTGTGTAAGTCGAGAACATTATCTCGGAAAGCAAAAATGGGTATGTTTGAAGGAATAGTGGTTCCAACAATGTTGTATGGTTGCGAGGCGTGGGCTATGGATAGAGTTGTGCGCAGGAGGGTGGATATGCTGGAAATGAGATGTATGAGGACAATGTGTGGTGTGAGTTGGTTTGATCGAGTAAGTAATGTAAGGGTAAGAAAATTGTGTGGAAATAAAAAGAGCGTGGTAGAGAGAGCAGAAGAGGGTGTTTTGAAATGGTTTGGGCACATGGAGAGAATGAGTGGGGAAAGGTTGACCAAGAGGATATATGTGTCGGAGGTGGAGGGAACGAGGAGAAGTGGGAGACCAAATTGGAGGTGGAAAGATGGAGTGAAAAAGATTCTGAGTGATCGGGGCCTGAACATGCAGAGGTGAGAAGGTGGCAAAGAATAGAGTGAATTGGATCGATGTGATATACCTGGATTTTGACGTGCCTGTCAGTGTATTGAATCAGGGCATGTGAATCTCTGGGGTAAACCAATGAAAGTTGTGTTGGGCCTGGATGATGAAAGGGAGCTTGGTTTCGGGCATTATTGCATGACAGCTGGAAGACTGATAGTGAACGAAAGGGGCCTTTGTTACCTTTTCCTAGCGCTGTAACCATCGCACAACATGAGGGGGGGTGAGGGGATGGTATTCCATGTGTGACGAGTGGCGATGGGGAATTGAATAAAGGCAGACAGTGTGAATTGTGTGCATCATCGGGTATATATGAATGTGTCTGTGTGTGTATATATATTGTACATTGAGATGTATAGGAATTAAATATTTTGCGTGTTGTGGACGTGTGTGTATATACTGTGTATGGGGTTGGGTTGGGCATATCTTTCTTTCTGTTTCCTTGCGCAAACCTTCGCAAATGCGGGAGAACAGCGAGCCAAGCAAAATAAAAAAAGAAAAAAAAATATATATATACATATATATATACATAAATATATATATTTTATCTTTTTCTTATCTTTCAACTCTTCGCCGTTCGCTTAGCGAGGTAGGTTTAAGAACAAGAGGACTGGGCCGTTGAGGGAATACCCTCGCCTGCCCAATTCTCTGTCTTCTATTGGAAAAAAAAAAAAAAAAAAAAACGAGAGGGTAGGATTACCAGCCCCCGCTCCCACCCCTATTAGTCGCCTTACTAACGACACGCAGGAATACGTGGGAAGTATCTTAATCCCCTATCCCCAGGGATAATATATATATATATATATATATAATATAATAGATCATACAAACTTCAACAGTCCCCCCCTGGACCGACCCCAACGCTCCCTGTGCAACAGCAAGAGCGCTAGAAGCGCTACTTCTAGGCTATGAATCGCCCCTAATAAGAAATAACCTCGGTTGTAGACCAGTTGCTCACAAAATTATACGAAGGGTATACGATTAGCAGTTACGAATGGTCATTCCCTATTAGGGCGATCATAAGCTTAGCTGTACGCCACCCGCCTGTTGCATAGGGGTCCCGTCCCGGTTTCGATCCTGGCTCTGTTGGAGCTTGAATGTTCATAAGGTGCGCTTCATGTGCACTTTGTTCATATATATATTATATATATATATATAATAGAATATATATATATATATAGATATATATATATAATACTATTCCTATCGAGTCCACGGAAAAATGAAACACGCTAATTCCCAAGTGCACTTTCGTGTAGTAACACATCATCAGGGAAACACAGAGAGAAATAAAGCAGATCAGCAGATATACAACGAGGAAGACATAGGCTAGGATCACCCATTAGATATGTGTGTGGTGTTTTTTTTAATCAAGTCCTTAATATTTCTCCACTATATGAAAACATCTCAAAACGTAATGTTTAAAGAAATATTGCATGACATTTCCAATCGCCGACTGTCATACTATAAAACGCCCTAAAGAAACCCCTGGGAGAAAAAAAAAAAACATATGTATTTAAATCTAACTCACTGTAGATAAAAGCTGTTGTTTGTAAATTTCTTCTTCTTAATTCCAGAAGGTAAAAGAAGGGAAAAAAAGTTAGAGCAAAGAAGGCGTTCAGGATGGCCCGTCTCGTCCACAAAGTTGACCCAGATACATTGTTTGGGTAAAGTTTGAAATCACATTATGTTGTGGTAGGACCCAAGCACCATGGCCGTCTCAGCCCAACAGATGTACCCATTACACTGGCTACATTCTGCATTACCCCATCCCCGCCACACACCCCGGTGACTCTTCATCTTCCTCATGAGAGAGAGAGAGAGAGAGAGAGAGAAGAGAGAGTGAGAGAGAAGAGAGAGATAGAGAGAGAGATGAGAGAGAACCTGAAAAGTAGAAAAGGATAACAAACAAACCGATCCAAAGATCCCAAAGGCACAGCCCTTTTTAAACTGATTAAATGCCATAATCTCTTTCTAAATACACACATACACACCACACACAAACACAACACACACCACACTCACCCACACACACACACACACACACACACATATATATAATATATAATATAATATATATATATATATATATATATATATATATATATATATATATATATATATATATATATCTATATATATATATCTTTATATATATATATATATAATTTAGATGTATATATATAGTAAATATATATATATATATATATATAATTAAAATATATAAAATATATCTATAAATATATATATATATATATATATAAATATAAAAATATATATATATATTATGGACATTCTATTTTTTTCATTTCATTTCAAGCTAGAAGTTTTCAGTTTGCCTAAAATTATTTCTTACACTTTTCATATGAATATATATGTATCATGTGTGATTATTTGTATTTGTGCGTGATGTGTGTGTATCTGTATGTATTAAAGCATAAATAAGTATTATATCCAATCCCTGGGGGATAGGGGTGGCAAGGAATAGTATACCCACGCATGCCTCGCGTGTCCGTAATAGGCGACTAGAGGACGGAGCGGGCCAGAAATGGGGGTTGTGGAAAAAGTATAGAATTGAAAGTAAATTTCGAAAAAATGGTAAAACTAAAAGTTATGGAGAGGGGGTGATTTTGGTGCTAGCCACCGGGGAAAAGAAAAGAAAGATAGAGGGGGAAAATGTTTTGGGAGCACTGAATGAGTGTTTAGGGTTTTTGATGCACAGCCGGGTTAATGTTGGGTGATTTGAATGCAAAGGGAGAAATGTGGAGTTGGGGGAATAATTGGTAAAAACAGGGTTTTCATTTTGTAAATGGAAATGTGAAAGCTTTAGATTTATTGTAAAAAAGGACTGTGATGGGAATACCTGGTTTAAAAAAGCGAGATATACATAAGTATACTTAGAAAAGTAGGGAGATGGCCAGAGATTTTATTGATACGGTTAATTTGACAGGCGGCGAAAGGAATTTTTGGATTTTTAATTCTGAGAGGTGAACTAGGGATGTCTGAAATTTTATTTGGGGACAAGGTGAAGATTTTATTTTTTTTCAGAAAAGAAGAGTGAATGTTGGGGTGAAGGGGGTGGTGAGAGTAAGGGGGCTTGGAAAGGGAGCTTGGAGGAATACCAAAAAGACGAGTACAAAGGAAAAAGGTAGAACAATGGAAAAATTTTGGGTGGGGGGGGGGGGGGGATGTATTTGGGGAACAGTGATGATTCCCCAAAAGATCTTGGGAAGAAAAGTGGGAGGGGGGTTGATTAAAAAGGTATGAGGTGGATAAGAAGAAAATATTATGAAAAGAAAGAGAGGGGCTTTTGGACGATTTTTGCGGGGAAAAAAATGCAATGATGGGGAGATTATAAAAAAAGGGGACAGGATCAGAAAAAGGGGCAAGAGGTGAAAAAAAAGGGAAAAAGAGAGTTGGGTAAAGGGGGTATCATTAAATTTTAGGGAGAATAAAAAAAATTTCTGGAAGGAGAAAAAATAAAGTGCGAAAAACGGGGGAGAAATGGAACTTCAGTAAAGGGGGCCAAATGGGAGGTGATAAAAAGTAGTGGTGAGGAAAGGAGATGGATGAGTATTTTTGAAGGTTTGTTAAATTTTTGTGATAAGGGCAGATATGGGGTTTTTTTGGTTTGGGGGTGTCAAAGGGAGGGTGGGGGAAAATGTTTTTGGTAAACGAAAAGGTATAAAGCTTTGGGGGAAAGATAAAGCCGGCAAGGCCAGTTTGGATGGTATTGAGGGGAATTTAAAAAAAGGGTGACTGTATGTTGACGGGTTGGTAAGGTTTTTAATGTATGTAGACTAAGGGTGGGGTCCTGAGGATTGGGGGAATGCGTGCATAGTGCCTTGACAAAGGAAAAGGGGATAAAGTGATGCTCAAATTACGAGGTATAAGTTTTTTGAGTTTTTCCTGAAATTATATGGGAGGGTATTGATTGAGAGGGTGAAGGCATGTACAGACATCAGATTGGGGAAGAGCTGTGTGGTTTCAGAAGTGGTAGAGGATGTGTGGATCAGGTGTTTGCTTTGAAGAATGTATGCAGAAATACTTAGAAAAGCAAATGGATTTGTATGTAGCATTTATGGATCTGGAGAAGGCATATGATAGAGTTGATAGAGATGCTCTGTGGAAGGTATTAAGAATATATGGTGTGGGAGGCAAGTTGTTAGAAGCAGTGAAAAGTTTTTATCGATGATGTAAGGCACGTGTACGTGTAGGAAGAGAGGAAAGTGATTGGTTCTCAGTGAATGTAGGTTTGCGGCAGGGGTGTGTGATGTCTCCATGGTTGTTTAATTTGTTTATGGATGGGGTTGTTAGGGAGGTGAAATGCAAGAGTTTTGGAAAGAGGGGCAAGTATGAAGTCTGTTGGGGATGAGAGAGCTTGGGAAGTGAGTCAGTTGTTGTTCGCTGATGATACAGCGCTGGTGGCTGTTTCATGTGAGAAACTGCAGAAGCTGGTGACTGAGTTTGGTAAAGTGTGTGGAAAGAAGAAAGTTAAGAGTAAATGTGAATAAGAGCAAGGTTATTAGGTTCAGTAGGGTTGAGGGTCAAGTCAATTGGGAGGTAAGTTTGAATGGAGAAAAACTGGAGGAAGTGAAGTGTTTTAGATATCTGGGAGTGGATCTGGCAGCGGATGGAACCATGAAAGTAGGAAGTGGATCATAGGGTGGGGGAGGGGGGCGAAAATTCTGGGGAGCCTTGAAGAATGTGTGGAAGTCGAGAACATTATCTCGGAAAGCAAAAATGGGTATGTTTGAAGGAATAGTGGTTCCAACAATGTTGTATGGTTGCGAGGCGTGGGCTATGGATAGAGTTGTGCGCAGGAGGATGGATGTGCTGGAAATGAGATGTTTGAGGACAATGTGTGGTGTGAGGTGGTTTGATCGAGTAGTAACGTAAGGGTAAGAGAGATGTGTGGAAATAAAAAGAGCGTGGTTGAGAGAGCAGAAGAGGGTGTTTTGAAGTGGTTTGGGCACATGGAGAGAATGAGTGAGGAAAGATTGACCAAGAGGATATATGTGTCGGAGGTGGAGGGAACGAGGAGAAGTGGGAGACCAAATTGGAGGTGGAAAGATGGAGTGAAAAAGATTTTGTGTGATCGGGGCCTGAACATGCAGGAGGGTGAAAGGAGGGCAAGGAATAGAGTGAATTGGAGCGATGTGGTTTACCGGGGTTGACGTGCTGTCAGTGGATTGAATCAAGGCATGTGAAGCGTCTGGGGTAAACCATGGAAAGCTGTGTAGGTATGTATATTTGCGTGTGTGGACGTATGTATATACATGTGTATGGGGGGGGGTTGGGCCATTTCTTTCGTCTGTTTCCTTGCGCTACCTCGCAAACGCGGGAGACAGCGACAAAGTATAAAAAAAAAAAAAAATATATATATATATATATATATATATATATATATATATATATATATATATATAATATATATATATATATATATATATATATATATAGATTTGAATCCAAAGGTGAGTAATGTGGCAGTTGAGGGAATAATTGGTATACATGGGGTGTTCAGTGTTGTAAATGGAAATGGTGAAGAACTTGTAGATTTATGTGCTGAAAAAGGACTGATGATTGGGAATACCTGGTTTAAAAAGCGAGATATACATAAGTATACCTATGTAAGTAGGAGAGATGGCCAGAGAGCGTTATTGGATTACGTGTTAATTGACAGGCGCGCGAAAGAGAGACTTTTGGATGTTAATGTGCTGAGAGGTGCAACTGGAGGGATGTCTGATCATTATCTTGTGGAGGCTAACGTGAAGATTTGTATGGGTTTTCAGAAAAGAAGAGTGAATGTTGGGGTGAAGAGGGTGGTGAGAGTAAGTGAGCCTGGGAAGGAGACTTGTGTGAGGAAGTACCAGGAGAGACTGAGTACAGAATGGAAAAAGGTGAGAACAATGGAAGTAAGGGGAGTGGGGGAGGAATGGGATGTATTTACGGAATCAGTGATGGATTGCGCAAAAGATGCTTGTGGCATGAGAAGAGTGGGAGGTGGGTTGATTAGAAAGGGTAGTGAGTGGTGGGATGAAGAAGTAAGAGTATTAGTGAAAGAGAAGAGAGAGGCATTTGGACGATTTTTGCATGGAAAAAATGCAGTTGAGTGGGAGATGTATAAAAGAAAGAGACAGGAGGTCAAGAGAAAGGTGCAAGAGGTGAAAAAAAGGGCAAATGAGAGTTGGGGTGAGGGAGTATCATTAAATTTTAGGGAGAATAAAAAGATGTTCTGGAAGGAGGTAAATAAAGTGCGTAAGACAAGGGAGCAAATGGGAACTTCGGTGAAGGGTGCAAATAGGGAGGTGATAACATGTAGTGGTGATGTGAGAAGGAGATGGAGTGAGTATCTTGAAGGTTTGTTGAATGTGTTTGATGATAGAGTGGCAGATATAGGGTGTGTTGGTCGAGGTGGCGTGCAAAGTGAGAGGGTTATGGAAAATGATTTGGTAAACAGAGAAGAGGTAGTAAAAGCTTTGCGGAAGATGGAAGCCGGCAAGACAGCAGGTTTGGATGGTATTGCAGTGGAATTTATTTAAAAAGGGGGTGACTGTATTGTTGACTGGTTGGTAAGGTTATTTAATGTATATATGACTCATGGTGAGGTGCCTGAGGATTGGAGGAATGCGTGCATAGTGCCATTGTACAAAGGCAAAGGGGATAAGAGTGAGTGCTCAAATTACAGAGGTATAAGTTTATTGAGTATTCCTGGTAAATTATATGGGAGGGTAATTGATTGAGAGGGTGAGGGCATGTACAGAGCATCAGATTGGGAAGAGCAGTGTGGTTTCAGACTTGGTAGAGGATGTGTGGATCAGGTGTTTGCTTTGAAGAATGTATGTGAGAAATACTTAGAAAAGCAAATGGATTTGTATGTAGCATTTATGGATCTGGAGAAGGCATATGATAAGAGTTGATAGAGATGCTCTGTGGAAGGTATTAAGAATATTTGGTGTGGGAGGCAAGTTGTTAGAAGCAGTGAAAAGTTTTTATCGAGGATGTAAGGCATGTGTACGTGTAGGAAGAGAGGAAAGTGATTGGTTCTCAGTGAATGTAGGTTTGCGGCAGGGGTGTGTGATGTCTCCATGGTTGTTTCATTTGTTTATGGATGGGGTTGTTAGGGAGGTGAATGCAAGAGTTTTGGAAAGAGGGGCAAGTATGAAGTCTGTTGGGGATGAGAGAGCTTGGGAAGTGAGTCAGTTGTTGTTCGCTGATGATACAGCGCTGGTGGCTGATTCATGTGAGAAACTGCAGAAGCTGGTGACTGAGTTTGGTAAAGTGTGTGAAAGAAGAAAGTTAAGAGTAAATGTGAATAAGAGCAAGGTTATTAGGTGCAGTAGGGTTGAGGGTCAAGTCAATTGGGAGGCGAGTTTGAATGGAGAAAAACTGGAGGAAGTGAAGTGTTTTAGATATCTGGGTGTGGATCTGGCATCGGATGGAACCATGGAAGCGGAAGTGGATCATAGGGTGGGGGAGGGGGCGAAAATTGTGGGAGTCTTGAAGAATGTGTGGAAGTCGAGAACATTATCTCGAAAAGCAAAAATGGGTATGTTTGAAGGAATAGTGGTTCCAACAATGTTGTGTGGTTGCTAGGCGTGGGCTATGGATAGAGTTGTGCGCAGGAGGATGGATGTGCTGGAAATGAGATGTTTGAGGACAATGTGTGGTGTGAGGTGGTTTGATCGAGTAACTAACGTAAGGGTAAGAAAGATGTGTGGAAATAAAAAGATCGTGGTTGAGAGAGCAGAAGAGGGTGTTTTGAAATGGTTTGGGCACATGGAGAGAATGAGTGAGGAAAGATTGACCAAGAGGATATATGTGTCGGAGGTGGAGGGAACGAGGAGAAGAGGGAGACCAAATTGGAGGTGGAAAGATGGAGTGAAAAAGATTTTGTGTGATCGGGGCCTGAACATGCAGGAGGGTGAAAGGAGGGCAAGGAATAGAGTGAATTGGAGCGATGTGGTATACCGGGGTTGACGTGCTGTCAGTGGATTGAATCAAGGCATGTGAAGCGTCTGGGGTAAACCATGGAAAGCTGTGTAGGTATGTATATTTGCGTGTGTGGACGTATGTATATACATGTGTATGGGGGTGGGTTGGGCCATTTCTTTCGTCTGTTTCCTTGCGCTACCTCGCAAACGCGGGAGACAGCGACAAAAAAAAAAAAAAATGTGTGTATATGTATATATATAAATATATATATATATATATATATATATATATATATATATATATATATATATATATATATATATATATATATATATATATATATGTATATATATATATATATATATATATATATATATATGTTGTAAATGGAAATTGTGAAGAGCTTGTAGATTTATTGGGTGAAAAAGGACTGGTGATTGGGAATACCTGGTTTAAAAAGCGAGATATACATAAGTATACGTATGTAAGTAGGAGAGATGGCCAGAGAGCGTTATTGGATTACGTATTAATTGACTGGCGCGCGAAAGGGAGACTTTTGGATGTTAATGTGCTGAGAAGTGCAACTGGAGGGATGTCTCATCATTATCTTGTGGAGACGAAGGTGAAGATTTGTATGGGTTTCAGAAAAGAAGAAAGAATGTTTGGGTGGGGAGGGTGGTGAGAGTGAGTGAGCTTCGGAAGGAGACTTGTGTGAGGAAGTACCAGGGGAGACTGAGTACAGAATTGAAAAAGGTGAGAACAAAGGAGGTAAGGGGAATGGGGGAGGAATGGGATGTATTTATGGAAGCAGTGGTGGCTTGCGCAAAAGATGCTTATGGCATGAGAAGCGTGGGAGGTGGGTTGATTAGGAAGGGCAGTGAGTGGTGGGATGAATAAGTAAGATTATTAGTGAAAGAGTAGAGAGAGGCATTTGGACGTTTTTTGCATGGAAAAAATGCAAATGAGTGGGAGATATATAAACGAAAGAGACAGGAGGTCAAGAGAAAGGTGCAAGAGGTGAAAAAGAGGGCAAATGAGAGTTGGGGTGAGAGGGTATCATTAAATTTTAGGGAAAATGAAAAAGATGTTCTGGAAGGAGGTAAAGTGCGTAAGACAAGGGAGCAAATGGGAACTTCGGTGAAGGGGGCTAGTGGGGAGGTGATGGAAGTGGTGGTGATATGAGAAGGAGATGGAGTGAGTGTTTTGAAGGTTTGTTGGATGTTTGGTAATGGAGTGGCAGATATAGGGTGTTTTGGTCGAAGTGGTGTGCAAAGTGAGAGGGTTAGGGAAAATGATTTGGTAAAAAGAGAAGATGTAGTGGAAGCTTTGCGGAAGATGAAAGCCGACAAGGCAGCAGTTTTGGATGGTATTGCAGTGGAATTTATTAAAAAAGGGGGTGACTGTATTGTTGACTGGTTGGTAAGGTTATCTAATGTATGTATGTTTCATGGTGAGGTGCCTGAGTATTGGCGGAATGCGTGCATAGTGCCATTGTACAAAGGCAAAGGGGATAAGAGTGAGTGCTCAAATTACAGAGGTATAAGTTTGTTGAGTATTCCTGATAAATTATATGGGAGGGTATTGATTGAGAGGGTGAGGGCATGTACAGAGCATCAGATTGGGGAAGAGCAGTGTGGTTTCAGAAGTGGTAGGGGATGTGTGGATCAGGTGTTTGCTTTGAAGAATGTATGTGAGAAATACTTAGAAAAGCAAATGGATTTGTATGTAGCATTTATGGATCTGGAGAAGGCATATGATAGAGTTGATAGAGATGCTCTGTGGAAACTACTATGAATATATGGTGTGGAAGGCAAGTTGTTAGAAGCAGTGAAAAGTTTTTATCGAGGATGTAAGGCATGTGTACGTGTAGGAAGAGAGGAAAGTGATTGGTTCTCAGTGAATGTAGGTTTGCGGCAGGGGTGTGTGATGTCTCCATGGTTGTTTAATTTGTTTATGGATGGGGTTGTTAGGGAGGTGAATGCAAGAGTTTTGGAAAGAGGGGCAAGTATGAAGTCTGCTGGGGATGAGAGAGCTTGGGAAGTGAGTCAGTTGTTGTTCGCTGATGATACAGCGCTGGTGGCTGATTCATGTGAGAAACTGCAGAAGCTGGTGACTGAGTTTGGTAAAGTGTGTGAAAGAAGAAAGTTAAGAGTAAATGTGAATAAGAGCAAGGTTATTAGGTACAGTAGGGTTGAGGGTCAAGTCAATTGGGAGGTGAGTTTGAATGGAGAAAAACTGGAGGAAGTAAAGTGTTTTAGATATCTGTGAGTGGATCTAGCAGCAGATGGAACCATGGAAGCGGAAGTGAATCATAGGGTGGGGGAGGGGGCGAAAATCTGGGAGCCTTGAAGAATGTGTGTAAGTCGAGAACATTATCTCGGAAAGCAAAAATGGGTATGTTTGAAGGAATAGTGGTTCCAACAATGTTGTATGGTTGCGAGGCGTGGGCTATGGATAGAGTTGTGCGCAGGAGGGTGGATATGCTGGAAATGAGATGTTTGAGGACAATGTGTGGTGTGAGTTGGTTTGATCGAGTAAGTAATGTAAGGGTAAGAAAGATGTGTGGAAATAAAAAGAGCGTGGTAGAGAGAGCAGAAGATGGTGTTTTGAAATGGTTTGGGCACATGGAGAGAATGATTGGGAAAGATTGACCAAGAGGATATATGTGTTGGAGGTGGAGGGAACGAGGAGAAGTGGGAGACCAAATTGGAGGTGGAAAGATAGAGTGAAAAAGATTCTGAGTGATCGGGGCCTGAACATGCAGGAGGGTGAAAGGCGGGCAAAGAATAGAGTGAATTGGATCGATGTGATATACCGGGGTTTGACGTGCTGTCAGTGGATTGAATCAGGGCATGTGAAGCGTCTGGGGTAAACCATGGAAAGTTGTGTTGGGCCTGGATGTGGAAAGGGAGCTGTGGTTTCGGGCATTATTGCATGACAGCTGGAGACTGAGTGTGAACGAATGGGGCCTTTGTTACCTTTTCCTAGCGCTACCTCGCACACATGAGGGGGGAGGGGGATGGTATTCCATGTGTGACGAGGTGGCGATGGGAATGAATAAAGGCAGACAGTGTGAATTGTGTGCATGGGTATATATGTATGTGTCTGTGTGTGTATATATATGTGTACATTGAGATGTATAGGTATGTATATTTGCGTGTGTGGACGTGTGTGTATATACATGTGTATGGGGGTGGGTTGGGCCATTTCTTTCTTCTGTTTCCTTGCGCTACCTCGCAAATGCGGGAGACAGCGACAAAGCAAAATAAATAAAGAAAAAAAAATATATATATACATATATATATACATATATATATATATTTTCTTTTTCTTTTCTTTCAAACTCTTCGCCGTTTCCCGCATTAGCGAGGTAGCGTTAAGAACAGAGGACTGGGCCTTTGAGGGAATACCCTCACCTGGCCCAATTCTCTGTTCCTTCTTTTGGAAAAAAAAAAAAAAAAAAAAAAACGAGAGGGGAGGATTTCCAGCCCCCCGCTCCCTCCCCTTTTAGTCGCCTTCTACGACACGCAGGGAATACGTGGGAAGTATTCTTAATCCCCTATCCCCAGGGATAATATATATATATATATATATATATATATATATATCATACAAACCTTCAACAGCCAGGACCGAACCCAGGACCCCTGTGCAACAGGCAAGAGCGCTAGAGCGCTACTTCTAGGCTATGATCGCCCCTAATAGAGAAATAACCGGTGTAGACCCAGTTGCTCACCAACATGAGACGAAGGGTATACGAGTAGCTAGTATTCGAATGGTCATTTCCCTATTAGGGACGATCATAGCTTAGCTGTAGCGCTCCCGCCTGTTGCATAGGGGTCCCGTCCCGGGTTCGATCCTGGCTGTTGGAGGCTTGTATGTTCATAAAGGTGCGCGTTCATGTGCACTTTGTTCATATATATATATATATATATATATACATATATATATACATATTCCTTTGAGTCCACGGGAAAAATGAAACACGATAAGTTCCCAAGTGCACTTTCGTGTAGTAATCACATCATCAGGGGAACCACAAGAGAGAAATAAAGCAGTCAGCTGATATACAACGAGGAGACATAGCTAGGACACCATTTAGATATGTGTGTGTGTGTTTGTTTAGATCAAGTCTTAATTATTTCTCCACTATAGGAAAAATCTCAAAAATCGTAATGTTTAAAGAAATATTGCATGACATTTCCATTCGCCGTCTGTCATACTATAAAACGCCTAAGACTGGAGAAAAACAGATGTATTAAATCTAACTCCTGTAGATAAAAGCTGTTGTGTGTAAATTTCTTCTTCATGAATTCTGAAGGTAAAAGAAGGGAAGAAGAAAGTTTGAGCAAAGAAGGCGTGCATGATGGCCCGTCTCGTCCACAAAGTTGACCCAGATACATTGTTGTGGTAAAGTTTGAATCATCATTATGTGTGGAGACCCAGCACCATGGCGTCATCTGCCCAGACAGATGGACCCATTACACTGGCTCATGTCTGGCATTACCCCATCCCCCCACCACACCCCGGTGACTCTTCATCTTTCTCATGAGAGAGAGAGAGAGAGAGAGAGAGAGAGAGAGAGAGAGAGAGAGAGAGAGAGAGAGAGAGAGAGAGAGAACTGAAAAGAGAAAAGGATAACAATCATCCGATCCAAAGAGTCCAAAGGCACAGCCCTTTTTAAACTGATTCATGCCATTAAGTCTCTTTCTAAATACACACATACACACACACACACAAACACACACACACACACACACACACACACACACACACACACACACACACATATATATATATATATATATATATATATATATATATATATATATATATATATATATATATATATATATATATATATATATATATATATATATATATATATATATATATATATATATATATATATGTATATATATATATATATATATATATATATATATATATATATATATATATATATATATATATATATATATATATATATATATATATATATATATATATATATATATATATGACATTCATTTTTTTCATTTCATTTCAAGCTAGAAGTTTCAGTTTTCTAAATTATTTCTTACACTTTTCATATGAATATATATGTATATGTGTGAGTATGTGTATTTGTGCGTGTGTGTGTGTATATGTATGTATTTATGCATATATATGTATATTATCCCTGGGGATAGGGGTGAAAGGATAGTTCCCACGCATTCCTCGCGTGTCGTAGAAGGCGACTAGAGGGGACGGGAGCGGGGGGCCAGAAATCCTCCCCTCCTTGTATTCTTTAATTTTCTAAAATGGGAAACAGAAGAAGGAGTCACGCGGGGAGTGCTCATCCTCCTCGAAGGCTCAGACTGGGGTGTCTAAATGTGTGTGGATGTAACCAAGATGTGAAAAAAGGAGAGATAGGTAGTATGTTTTGGGAAAGGAACCTGGATGTTTTGGCTCTGAGTGAAACGAAGCTCAAGGGTAAAGGGGAAGAGTGGTTTGGGAATGTCTTGGGAGTAAAGTCAGGGGTTAGTGAGAGGACAAGAGCAAGGGAAGGAGTAGCAGTGCTCCTGAAACAGGAGTTGTGGGAGTATGTGATAGAATGTAAGAAAGTAAATTCTCGATTAATATGGGTAAAACTGAAAGTTGATGGAGAGAGATGGATGTTTATTGATGCATATGCACCTGGGCATGAGAAGAAAGATTATGAGAGGCAAATGTTTTGGGAGCATCTGAATGAGTGTGTTAGTGGTTTTGATGCACAAGACCGGGTTATAGTGATGGGTGATTTGAATGCAAAGGTGAGTAATGTGGCAGTTGAGGGAATAATTGGTATACATGGAGTGTTCATTGTTGTAAATGGAAATGGTGAAGAGCTTGTAGATTTATGTGCTGAAAAAGGACTGGTGATTGGGAATACCTGGTTTAAATAGCGAGATATACATAAGTATACGTATGTAAGTAGGAGAGATGGCCAGAGAGCGTTATTGGATTACGTGTTAATTGACAGGCGCGCGAAAGAGAGACTTTTGGATGTTAATGTGCTGAGAGGTGCAACTGGAGGGATGTCTGATCATTATTTTGTGGAGGCTAAGGTGAAGATTTGTATGGGTTTTCAGAAAAGAAGAGTGAATGTTGGGGTGAAGAGGGTGGTGAGAGTAAGTGAGCTTGGGAAGGAGACTTGTGTGAGGAAGTACCAGGACAGACTGAGTACAGAATGGAAAAAGGTGAGAACAATGGAAGTAATGGGAGTGGGGGAGGAATGGGATGTATTTAGGGAATCAGTGATGGATTGCGCCAAAGATGCTTGTGGCATGCGAATAGTGGGAGGTGGGTTGATTAGAAAGGGTAGTGAGTGGTGGGATGAAGAAGTAAAATTATTAGTGAAAGAGAAGAGAGAGGCATTTGGACGATTTTTGCAGGGAAAAAATGCAATTGAGTGGGAGATGTATAAAAGAAAGAGACAGGAGGTCAAGAGAAAGGTGCAAGAGGTGAAAAAGAGGGCAAATGAGAGTTGGGGTGAGAGGGTATCATTAAATTTTAGGGAGAATAAAAAGATATTCTGGAAGGAGGTAAATAAAGTGCGTAAGACAAGGGAGCAAATGGGAACTTCAGTGAAGGGCGCAAATGGGGAGGTGATAACAAGTAGTGGTGATATGAGAAAGAGATGGAGTGAGTATTTTGAAGGTTTGTTGAATGTGTTTGATGATAGAGTGGCAGATATAGGGTTTTTTGGTCGAGGTGGTGTGCAAAGTGAGAGGGTTAGGGAAAATGATTTGGTAAACAGAGAAGAGGTAGTAAAAGCTTTGCGGAAGATGAAAGCCAGCAAAGCAGCAGGTTTGGATGGTATTGCAGTGGAATTTATTAAAAAAAAGGGGGTGACTGTATTATTGACTGTTTGGTAAGATTATTTGATGTATGTATGACTCATGGTGAGGAGCCTGAGGATTGGCGGAATGCGTGCATAGTGCCATTGTACAAAGGCAAAGGGGATAAGAGTGAGTGCTCAAATTTCAGAGGTATAAGTTTGTTGAGTATTCCTGGTAAATTATATGGGAGGGTATTGATTGAGAGGGTGAAGGCATGTACAGAACATCAGATTGGGGAAGAGCTGTGTGGTTTCAGAAGTGGTAGAGGATGTGTGGATCAGGTGTTTGCTTTGAAGAATGTATGCCAGAAATACTTAGAAAAGCAAATGGATTTGCATGTAGCATTTATGGATCTGGAGAAGGCATATGATAGAGTTGATAGAGATGCTCTGTGGAAGGTATTAAGAATATATGGTTTGGGAGGCAAGTTGTTAGAAGCAGTGAAAAGTTTTTATCGATGATGTAAGGCACGTGTACGTGTAGGAAGAGAGGAAAGTGATTGGTTCTCAGTGAATGTAGGTTTGCGGCAGGGGTGTGTGATGTCTCCATGATTGTTTAATTTGTTTATGGATGGGGTTGTTAGGGAGGTGAATGCAAGAGTTTTGGAAAGAGGGGCAAGTATGAAGTCTGTTGTGGATGAGAGAGCTTGGGAAGTGAGTCAGTTGTTGTTCGCTGATGATACAGCGCTGGTGGCTGTTTCATGTGAGAAACTGCAGAAGCTGGTGACTGAGTTTGGTAAAGTGTGTGAAAAAAGAAAGTTAAGAGTAAATGTGAATAAGAGCAAGGTTATTAGGTTCAGTAGGGTTGAGGGTCAAGTCAATTGGGAGGTAAGTTTGAATGGAGAAAAACTGGAGGAAGTAAAGTGTTTTAGATATCTGGGAGTGGATCTGGCAGCGGATGGAACCATGAAAGTAGAAGTGGATCATAGGGTGGGGGAGGGGGCGAAAATTGTGGGAGCCTTGAAGAATGTGTGGAAGTCGAGAACATTATCTCGGAAAGCAAAAATGGGTATGTTTGAAGGAATAGTGGTTCCAACAATGTTGTGTGGTTGCTAGGCGTGGGCTATGGATAGAGTTGTGCGCAGGAGGATGGATGTGCTGGAAATGAGATGTTTGAGGACAATGTGTGGTGTGAGGTGGTTTGATCGAGTAAGTAACGTAAGGGTAAGAGAGATGTGTGGAAATAAAAAGAGCGTGGTTGAGAGAGCAGAAGAGGGTGTTTTTAAATGGTTTGGGCACATGGAGAGAATGAGTGAGGAAAGATTGACCAAGAGGATATATGTGTCGGAGGTGGAGGGAACGAGGAGAAGTGGGAGACCAAATTGGAGGTGGAAAGATTGAGTGAAAAAGATTTTGTGTGATCGGGGCCTGAACATGCAGGAGGGTGAAAGGAGGGCAAGGACTAGAGTGAATTGGAACGATGTGGTTTACCGGGGTTGACGTGCTGTCAGTGGATTGAATCAGGGCATGTGAAGCGTCTGGGGTAAACCATGGAAAGCTGTGTAGGTATGTATATTTGCGTGTGTGGACGTGTATGTATATACATGTGTATGGGGGTGGGTTGGGCCATTTCTTTCGTCTGTTTCCTTGTGCTACCTCGCAAACGCGGGAGACAGCGACAAAGCCTAAAAGAATATATATATATATATATATATATATATATATATATATATATATATATATATATATATATATATATATATATATATATATATATGGTATGTACCGGACACATGGAATAAATGATTACGACAGGCGAGGAGGGTTCGAACCCAGTTCTTCCACGCGGCAATCTGGTACGCTGTCCATTGGACGACGGGGTTAACAAGAGTGTATCATCTCAGAGCAACCAATGGTCAATGACATCTCACCCCCGCCTCCACACGCACACACACACACACACACACACACAAACACATTACGTGACCTTAGAGTCTAGAGAAAGACTGCGCCTGCACGGGTAAAAGATACCACCAAATCCTTCCTTCAACATAGGCGGGGAGGATTCGAACCCAGTCCTCCCGTGTGGTCCAATATGTAGCATGCCGGCCTGCCACACAATAGTACTCAAGTCTTCAGGCACTTCACTCTGTTCTACGCATACATTAACGATCCTTTGCAACCAATCAGCAACATAGACATTCCTTTTTTAAGAAATTCAGCTACAATACCATCCACTCCAGCCGCCTTGCTGCTTTTCACCTTATGTAAGTCTTTCACCATCTCTCTTTCTTTACTAAACAACTTGCCAAGACTCTCGCTTCGCAAGGTTCCTCGACGCACTCTATCTTTAAACATTCAACAATCCTGCAAAGTATTCGCTGCATATCCTCTTCACCTCATTACTGTTAGTCAACATCTTCACCGATGTTCCCAAGTTGTTCTTTTAGTTTTCTTTTATGATTACTTTTCTTTTAAAACATCACTTCACTCTCCCTGGAGTTTGCTGATACTCGCTCACACCAACTGTTATCTGCCCTCTATTTCATCCCTTGTACCTTTCTTATGACTTCCTGATTCTTACTCTTGTACATCTCCTAATCTCTCGCAGTCCTTCCATGTAAGTTTCTCTTTCACCCGTCATTCCACCAAACACTTTCCTTTCTCAGCTGCCCACATCTCACCTACTGCATCCAACACATATCCCTCAGACATACCAGCATTGCTTTACTAAATACTTCCCATTCCTCACCTACTTCCCAAGCGTCGTTTCCTATCATCTTTTCCAATTATACATTCAGTCTCTCCTGGCATTTCTTCGTGCAGGTCTCTTTTCCATGTTCACTTACTTTCACCACCTTTCCCTCACCCATATCCTAAAGCCTTTGACAGTTTTAACCATCGCCTTCATTAGGTAATGATCAGACAACCCATCAGTTTCCCTTCTCAGCATATTCACATCCAAGTCTATCTTTTGCACGCCTATGTAGTTCAGTAATGCCCAAGTACCGTCTCTACACCCTCTCACACGTACCCACAGCTCCTGCTTCAGCAGTAGTGCAACCCCTTCCTTAGCTCTCGCCCTCTTACTAGCCCCAAACTTTTCACATAGGCATTCCAAAACCATTCTTCCACCTCACTCGGAGCCAGAACATCCAGGTTTCTTTCCACAAACATGCAGCTTATCTCTACTTTCTTCTCATCTCGGCTGCATCCAAACGCATGCAGCCTCTCACAAACGTACTGCCTCTCATTTACCTGGACTCACATCATCATGTTGCCTCTCTCTTAACCAGACTCTCACCCCAATGCTGCCTCTCTCTTACCCATTCTCTCAACACCATAGCGCCTCTCTCTATTACCCAGACCTTGACCATCAATTTACTTTTTTCTGACCTAAACTCTCAATCACCTCTCTCTCTCTCTCTCTCTCTCTCTCTCTCTCTCTCTCTCTCTCTCTCTCTCTCTCTCTCTCTCTCTCTCTCTCTCTCTTCAGAGATAATTTTCCTTTCCTTCACTCTCACCCTTCGTCTTGTCTGTGCTTCACCTTGATAATTGTTTTTATCTTTTCTCCTCACGTCCATTACCTTATCCCCCCCTTTCTTTCCCTTAGCCTCTTACCTTTCCTTGCCTTCGTCTTCACACCTTACTTTCTCTTTCCCATCCTTCCTCCGCCTGCGACACACTCCCATCCCGCATGTCTACCAGCATCGATCCTTTTACTCTCCCTAATCCTTGGTCATCCCTCCATTTCCCTGTAACTCATTCCTACCTCACTGCTAACTCATTATCATCCCTCTCACATAAACCAACAATTGGGTCAACAATCATACACTTCATGTCCTCTCTCTCTCTCTCTCTCTCTCTCTCTCTCTCTCTCTCTCTCTCTCTCTCTCTCTCTCTCTCTCTCTCTCTCTCTCTCTCTCTCACAAAACCTCCTTAGCACCAGCTGCCACAATTGAGATTCTAATTAACGGGGTGTGGTGGAGTCATAACCCCATTTTCTATGCAGTTGTAGAAGCAATTTGAGGGAACTTTTTCTCCACAGAAATATAATCACTATGTTCAAAGTTTCACAGAGTTCCTTCTTTTCTTTCCCGCGTCCTCAATACAATTTACATTACAGCCTTATTCAGGCTGTAAATTGTTGAAGTTTTTGTAAATGAGAAAGTTAGACATTTACTGTGATTGGCTCTGCAACTTTTGCTATAAAAATGAAATTTAAACGCTTATCAAGAACTCGGGTTATGCCTATTACATGAAATACGTAAATCGAAAACAAATGAATAGGCAAACAGACACATGGACAGACAGACACACACACACACACACAAATGATTATATATATATATATATATATATATATATATATATATATATATATATATATATATATATATATATATATATATATATATATGTATATATATATATATATATATATATATATATATATATATATATATATATATATATATATATATATATATATATATATATATATATATATATATTCCTATGACTCCACGGGGAAAATGAAAGACGATAAGTTCCCAAGTGCACTTTCGTGTAAACTCACACCATCAGGGGGAACACAAGAGAGAAATATAAATCAGTTCATATACATCGAAGAGACGAAGCTAGGACGCAATTTGGTAAACATGTAATTGTCCAAGACATACAACGAGCGTTCATAAACTTATCGTTTTACAAATTTTATCAACAATAAATTTATCTGATTTGTATAGACTATCACTAATATTAAGATTATGATTCTTTGTGTACTTAACAATAGAAGATTCAATGATATTTCTATATTAGTGATGGTCTATACAAATTAGATAGCTTTATTGTGGATAAGATTTGTAAAATGATAAGTTCATGAACGCTCTTTGTATGCCTTGGACAATCGTATGTTTACGAAATGGCGTCCTAGCTTCGTCTCTTCGATGTATATCAACTGACTTATATTTCTCTCTTGTGTATCTCCCCTGATGATGTGATTATTACACGAAAGTGCGTTTGGAATCTTATTATGTTTCATTTTCCCCGTGGCCTCATAGGAATATCTTGATCACGCGTAAAATTGTGATAATGAAAAGAGTGTGGTTGAGAGAGCAGAAGAGGGTATCTTGAAATGGTTTGGTCACAAGGAGAGAATAAGTGAGGAAAGATTGACCAAGAGGATAAATGTGTCAGAGTTGGAGGGAACGAGAAGTGGGAGACCAAATTGGAGGTGGAAAGATGAAGTGAAAAAGATTTTGAGTGATCGGGGCCTGAACATGCAGGAGGGTGAAAGGCGGGCAAGGAATAGAGTGAATTGGATCGATGTGGTATATCGGGGTTGACGTGCTGTCAGTGGATTGAATCAGGGCATGTGAAGCGTCTGGGGTAAACCATGGAATGTTGTGTGGGGCCTGGATGTGGAAAGGGAGCTGTGGTTTCGGGCATTATTGCATGACAGCTAGAGACTGAGTGTGAACGAATGGGGCCTTTGTTGTCTTTTCCTAGCGCTACCTCGCACACATGAGGGGGGAGGGGGATGGTATTCCATGTGTGGCGAGGTGGCGGTGGAAATGAATAAAGGCAGACAGTGTGAATTGTGTGCATGGGTATATATGTATGTGCCCGTGTGTGTATATATATGTGTACATTGTGATGTATAGGTATGTATATTTGCGTGTGTGGGCGTGTGTGTGTGTACATTGTGTATCGGGGGTGGGTTGTGCCATTTCTTTCGTCTGTTTCCTTGCGCTACCTCGCAAACGCGAGAGACAGCGACAAAGCAAAATAAATAAATAAATAAACATATATATATATATATATATATATATATATATATATATATATATATATATATATATATATATATATATAAACGGAGAGAGACAGACAGACAGAAACAGAGGAACAGGTTAGTTTGGGTGTGCGTATGAGTAGAGAAAATTTGGGTAAAGTAAAGCGTTAACACAGAATGAGATGAGTCATAGTGTGGGTTAGGGGTCGAAGGTTTTGGGAGCATTGAGAAATTTGTGGAAAGACAGAGGATGACCAAAATGTGTATGTTAAAAGACATGGTATTTCTAGCAATATTGTATGGTCGAGAGGACAGGACTGCGGATCAGAATATGCGTACGAGGTTGGATGTGTCAGAAATAAAACGTTTCTCGACATTGTGTGATTTGAGGAAGTTTGTTCGACTAAATGATAAAGAGATAAGAAAAAGATATGATTATGGGATGTGTTGTTGAGAGAGCTGAAGAGGGTGTGCTGAAATGTTTTGGACATGTGGAAGAAATGACAAAGGTGGTATTTGTATATAAGAAAAAAAAAAGATGGGACAAGGAGAAAGGAGAAATCAAATTGAAGATGGCATGGAGTGAAAAAATTTAGAGTGCTCTGGCCTGAACATGCGGGAGGGTGAAAGGCGTGCACAGGATATAGTGAATTAGATCGAAGTGATATACAGAGGGAACGTGCTCTATATGGACTGAACCAGGCATATGAAGGAGTCTACGAAAACCAAGAAAAAGTCTTTGGGTTCTGGTTGTGAGTAAAGCTGTGGCTTCAGCGCGTTATATACGACAGCCAGAGAATGGATTGAGTGGACGTTCCCTTTCTTCGTCCACAATTACTCAGACAATTCAGACTGAGCCTTCGAGTAAGAAGAGCACTCCCCGCTTGGCTCTTCCTTCTGTTCCATCTCTTAGTAATTAGAATACGGGAGGTGGGGAGAAGGAGAGGGGAGGTTTCCTGTTCCTGCTCCCGCTCTTTTCAGTCGCATTCTACCACAAACAGAGACACACACTCAAGAATATATATATATATATATATATATATATATATGTATACATATCATACAGTCCTCCTACAGCCAGGGTCGAACCCGGGACCCCTGTGCAACAGGCGGGAGCGCTACCACTAGGCTATGATCGCGATCATAGCCTAACGGTAGCGCTCCCGCCTGTTGCACAGGGGTCCCGGGTTCGATCCTGGCTGTTGAAGGTTTGCAAGTTCTATGAAGGTGCGCGTTCATATGCACTTTGTTCGTGTATATATATGTATATTTTTTAGTGTGTGTGTGTCTGTCTGCCTGTGTGTCTGTTCATTTGCCTTTCTATTGTAATATTTCATAAAGCAGGGATACTCCGAGCTCTTGATAAGCGTTTAAATTTCATTTTTATAGCAAAAGTTGCAGAGCAAGTCACAGTAAATGTCTAACCTTCTCATTTACAAAAATTTCAACAATTTACAGCCTGAATAAGGCTGTAATGTAAATTGTATTGAGGACGCGGGAAAGAAAAGAAGGAATTCTGTGAAACTTTGAACATAGTGATTATATTTCTGTGGAGAAAAAGTTCTCTCAAATTGCTTCTACAACTGCATAGAAAATGGGGTTATGACTCCACCGCACCCCGTTAACTAGAATCTCATTTGTGGCAGCTGGTGCTAAGGAGGTTTTGTGAGAGGGGGGACGGGATGTGGAGAGAGAGAGAGAGAGAGAGAGAGAGAGAGAGAGAGAGAGAGAGAGAGAGAGAGAGGGAGAGAGAGAGAGATTATCATAACGAGGGCATTTCAATTGCTCGTATCATATCGCCTACTGTAGAAAGAAAGTGAAAGTCGATGATTTTCCCGATTAATCTCTTACCTTCGCTAACTATGCCATCATCTCTTGATATATAAATGACATATTTCTATCTATGTCGGTGGAAGACAGGTGCATTTAAGAAATTTATGGCCGCTCATTTTTCGTCATCTTTTCTTCCAGTTTTGGCTACAGAGAAGAAATTTCAGAGACGAATGGCTCTTCCTTAGATCGATGGACATAAATATTCTTTTAACAGTCGTCTGTCCCTGATGCATTGATGGAAGCCAGACTGATAAATACTGCTGGCTCTCAGCCACAAACATCTCCTTAAATATATAGACCCATTTTCATGATATGTTCCAATTCTGTGCCTGATCACAATACTGTTTATGAATGCCTTTAAGTTTTCACACCACCGCACGTATTGGTTTCAAAGTTTCTTGCTTACTGTCTCAAGTATAGGATCGAGGAGGATTTACTCAGGGTGATATTTTCATTCGGGGAGACAGCTCTTCTTCATGCCATGGAGTTCCGGAGCTCTGAGAAGACTTCCCTATCCGGAACTCGCAGAGAGGAATGAGCATGTAAACCAATAGATAAGCAACTCTCCTTTTCTAGTTAGTATATCTTACCATCACTGAATTCCTATGTGTTCATCGCTTATAACCTGGTTGTATCTATATCTGAGTTGCTATGGTTACCAATAGATATTTATATATATATATATATTTATTTATATATTCATTTATTTATCATACTTTGTCGCTGTCTCCTGCGTCAGCGAGGTAGCGCAAGGAAACAGACGAAAGAATGGCTCAACCCATCCACATACACATGTATATACATAGACATCAACACACGCACATATACACACCTATACATCTCAACGTATACATATGTATACACACACAGACATATACATATATACTCATGTTCATAATTCATACAGTCTACCTTTATTTATTCCAATCGCCACCTCGCCACACATGAAATAACAACCCCCTCCCCCTCATGTGCGCGAGGTAGCGCTAGGAAAAGGCAACAATGGCCATATTCGTTCACACTCAGTCTCTAGCTGTCATGCAATAATGCACCGAAACCACATCTCCCTTTCCACATCCAGGCCCCACACAACTTTCCATGGTTTACCCCAGACGCTTCACATGCCCTGGTTCAATACAGCACGTCGACCTCGGTATACCACATTGTTCCAATTCACTCTATTCCTTGCGCGCCTTTCACCCTCCTGCATGTTCAGGCCCCGATCACTCAAAATCTTTTTCACTCTATCTTTCCACCTCCAATTTGGTCTCCCACTTCTCCTCGTTCCCTCCACCTCTGACACATATATCCTCTTGGTGAATCTTTCCACACTCATTCTCTCCATGTGACGAAACCATTTCAAAACACCCTCTTCTGCTCTCTCAACCACGCTCTTTTTATTACCACACATCTCTCTTACCCTATCATTACTTACTCGATCAAACTATCTCACACCTCATAATGTCCTCAAACATTTCATTTCCAGCACATCCACCCTCCTCCGCACAACTCTATCCATAGGCCACGCCTCGCAACCATACAACATTGTTGGAACCACTATTCTTTAAAACATACCCATTTTTGCTTTCCGAGATAATGTTCTCGACTTCCACACATTTTTCAACGCTCCCAGAATTCTCGCCCCCTCCCCTACCCTATGATTCACTTCCGCTTCGTTAGTTCCATCCGCTGCCAAATCCACTCCCAGATATCTAAAACACTTCACTTCCTTCAGTATTTTTCCATTCAAACTTACCTCCTAGTTGACTTGTCCCTCAACCCTACTGTACCTAATAACCTTGCTCTTATTCATATTTGCTCTCAGCTTTCTTCTTTCACACACTTTACCAAACTCAGTCACCAGCTTCTGTAGTTTCTCACATGGCTCACTTCCCAAGCTCTCTCATCCACAACAGACTGCATACTTGCCCCTCTTTCCCTATCTATTTATATATTCATTTATTTATTATACTTTGTCGCTGTCTCCCGCGTCAGCGAGGTCGTGCAAGGAAACAGACGAAAGAATGGCCCAACCCATCCACATACACATGTATATACATACACATCCACACACGCACATATACACACCTATACATTTCAATGCATACATAAATATACATATACAGACATATACATATATACACATGTACACAATTCATTATTGCTGCCTCTATTCATTCCCGCCGCCACCTCGCCACACATGAAATGACAACCCCCTCACCCTGCATGCGCGCGAGGTAGCGCTAAGAAATGACAACAAAGGCCACATTCTTTCACATTCAGTCTCTAGCTGTCATGTATAAATGCACCGCGACCACAGCTCCCTTCCCACATCCAGGCACCACAAAACTTTCCATGGTTTACCCTAGACGCTTCACATGCCCTGGTTCAATCCATTGACAGCGTGTCGACCCCTGTATACCACATCGTTTAAATTCACTCTATTCCTTGCACGCTTTTCACCCTCCATTGTGTTCATACTATTCGCCATTTCCCACGTCAGTGAGGTAGCGCCAAGAACAAAGGACTGAGCCTTTGAAGGAATATTCTCACTTGGGCCCCTTCTCTGCTCCCCTTTTGGAAAACTGAAAAAAAAAGAGAGGGAAGGATTTTCAGCCCCCAGCTCCCTTCCCTTTTAGTCGCCTTCTACGACACGCAAGGAAAACGTGGGAAGTTTTCTTTCTCCCCTATCCCCAGGGATAATTCATATATATATACATATATATATATATATATATATATATATATATATATATATATATATATATATATATATATATATATATATATATATAATTGTACACATACATACATTAATTTCTAATGCTTTTCATTTTATCTCTCTGAACATGTAACATCAAATGAGAGAAAAACATCCAAACTACTCTCAGGGTTAAAGATAGTTACAAATTTCTTTTTTCAAACTTGTGACTGTTACTATTAAATCTATAAGGCACACATGTATCCTGGAAAGTGTTGTTGGAAATACTAGAATGATCATCCGCATTCCAGTCAAACAAGGTTTAATTCCTAACTTGTGAAAAAAGGAAATCATTCTGCAGTTGTTGAATATGTGTCATTTCTAGAATTGGCTTAAATCATGCATTTAAGTCTATATATCATTAAAAATAAGAAATGCAACACTTACTTGTCATGACAGTTTTTGCTGTCTTCTCCTAATCTGTTTGTTTTCCTTATCTACTACCGGTATCACCTTATCTACTACTGGTATCACCTTATCTACTACTGGTATCATCTTATCTTTGGTCATATTGGTCAAGGTTTCCCTCTCTCTAGTGATTGGTGTTAGTACTTCCTGTGGTTCTGAGGCCAGTGGTACTACTTCAACTTCTTTTGATTGTACTGTGTTAACGAGGGCATTTGCCAATAGGGTAGGATTGGTGAAACCTTAAATGTTACCATCCCCATTGGAAATCCCACTCGAAGGCCCACTGGACACCCCACAAGAGGGCCCACTGGACATCACACTAGAAGACCCACTGGAAATTCCAATAGAATGCCCATTGGATATGCCACTAGAGGTCCCACTGGACATGTCACTAGAAGATCCACTGGACATTCCACTCACAATCCCACTGCCTGTTGGGACATTATTAAGCAACTCTTCAGCTCGTTCAATGTTTTAAGGTCCTTATTTTCTTGTTTTTCAGCTTCTTCCAGTTTTTTTTGAAGCTTTATCTAGGTGTTGGTTAAATTCTTGAACAGCTATACTAATATCTCTCTTTACACCATCATCTCTTGAAGGTGGAAACACTCTGATCTGCTTCAAATCTGGTTTCCTTGAGCCACCTGCCTCCTCACATGTTCACTTCACTCATGAGGTATTGCCATTATACCATGGATTCTGTCGCATCTGAGTTTCTTGTACTATTTTCTTTCACATTACTGTCTTTATTGTTTTCAGCACACTTTTGATTTACTTCACTCTCACCCACAGCTACCATATTTTCATCCTTTGAAACCTGACCATTTGTTAGGGACAAGGATACTGGAGTCGTTGAAATTGGTGTTGCTGGCGTTATTGATACACTGATATATAAACCTAAGCCTAAGCCACATACTCACTCTATCGACTAACCCCTTAGGAAAGGATGAACAGCTGGTTTGACTATGGACTGGCTACACAGATCAGGATTCGAACCTTGGCGGGTTCGACCCAAAGCGGCCCATGAATGCTTCACAACCAGCAACGGAAGCCAATACGACAACTACTTTCATTTCTCTATTCCATAAATCGAATATTTGAAAGATACCAACCATCTCCCATCTTCATTTCTTGAGGTATGTAAATTAGTTCTGTGTCTGGGGAAGATATACATCAGTGATAACAACTATTACCAATAAAAGTGATGTATTATGATAACAGATCTAAACAGATTATAACCCGAGTGTTTAATATAAGCTAGCTATGGCATTATCATGCCTCCTTCTTAATATAATTACTCGTTTACCTCAACTGCCACCTGACTAGGACCCCTTATATCCCTGATTATTCTCAGCCTTCAGTAAAAATTCTCAAGTAAATCGAAACACGTTTTGCTCCACCATCAAGAAGCGAAGCTGAAGACTCAGGACCAAGTTAACGGAATTGCATCCCACCTTTAATGTTGGTCAGTTGTTTACAGAGCTCCTGCCACCGACCTTCACACTTCCCCTCCCACGCGCTCTCTGTGGGTAGATAAGATACGGGTCTTCAAGAGGGTAAAAGATGAAAAAAAAGAAAGATAATTGATTTACACTATTAACGTCGGACGCTTTGTCTCCGTTTTCTATTCTGACCTCGTATTGATTTTAATGCCCTGGTGTTTGATTTTGTTGACGTATTATGTACAGCTCAAGACATTAGCTTTTAGGAAATGTTAGAATACATTTTCTAGGTTGTTTTCGTTTTTCTATGTAATAAGAAATGCTAGAGGTTCCTGAGATCAGAGAAACACCTTTCTTAAGTAAGATATACAAATGGTTTCTAGAATGAGGAACATTCGTGGTTCGTAGAGTGAGAAATACTTATCAGGTCTGTGGTCAGAAATGTCTATGATTTTTGATAACCTCCACGCTTTCTGAAGTCAGAAATATTCATGGTTCCTAGGGTCAGAGGTGCTCATGGCTTCTAGTATCAGGAATGCTTGTGGTTCCTGGGATGAAAAAATGCTTGTGGTTCTTCAGGTCAAAAATGTTTATGATTCCTCCGGGTGAATTATGTTTATGACTCCCATGGTAAGAGACACCAATGAATCATAGGATCAATGATTCATGGCTTCAAAATTCAGGATAATTCATGGTTCCTATGATCAAGGACATTGATGATTCTGAGCTGAAAATCATCCATAGTTTCCAACATAAGTAATATCCATTGTCTCGGAGGTCATGAATATTTGTGGTTCTTAGGGCTAGAAAAATAGTGACGTCTAAAGCCAAAACAAATTTGATTTCTAAGGTTAAAAAAAAGAGAAAGCTATAAGTACTTAGTGCTTTTAGAATACCACTAGAGCAGCTGACACCTAAACATATACAGTTTGCTTACGAGATAAAATAAGGGATATGGGATCCATAAAGTTACTCCAACGAGTAAAAGCGTTTTGTCACTGATGTGAGAAAGATAACTTTACCTTACTTTTCTGACATCTTAAACTCCAGACAAGTGAGTGAACATAGGTTAACTAGCGATTAGCATAGATTGACACACCAAGCGATCGTACACAGTGGCGACACAGACTCAGAGATTTGATATGTGGCGTCTTTAAGCTTACAATTATGACAGTAATATAGAATAAGGATTTGTAGATAGGAGACACCTACACTTATTGCTTGGTTCTAGTTTTTAAACACCTAAAACTGCAATTTTCTTTCCTTACTTCGTATTCATCTTTTCTTACTACACCCTCAGTACTCATAGCCCCTCGAATACGGCCTCCATATATAAAGTACCTCAGCCACTACAGGACTTTACCCAGGCCAAGAATTAGAGTGATATGCGAAGGACCACAGCTTCCCACCCTCCACACAACCTGTCCAGCCACCCAACTCCTGGACCACAGCACTTACGACCCGTATCTGAGGACACAACCTAACCAGTCTCGTAGTCGGCGAGGCGGTACAAGACGAAGTCATCGCTAGAGGCTTGAGAGATGACAGTGTCGAGGGCTGACTCTGGGTTGATGGCTTCCTTCTTGGCGGCTTCCCTCCACCTCCATGGGTCTCTCCAGCCACGAGTGATGACCCATCACCATGTACAGCACTGCTGGTGGCAGTGATACACTGTCCTGTTCATTCCTTCCTCCTGCAGCGTTAATGCTGGTCAGAAAGTCGGCTCATTAACGATAGGACGTTAGCCAGTAAGGAGTCAGCTTTGGTGTACAGTAGTTTATGTCAACGAACAAATTTGAACCACCTAACAACCATGTGGGCTTTAATTGCCAGGGGTTGGACTACCCAGCCACCACTTAGCCTGTCCGTGGCAAGGATATTTTCCCTGACTTAGAAAATTTCATCTTTCATCAGTATCTGTATATAGTTCAGTAACCACTGCCTAGATCACTATTGTATTTGTTATGGATCCCTGATCTAACTCCTCCTGGTAGGTAAGTTAACAGACCAAGGAGGTTTGGCTGCAGAACCAGGTTTTGGTGTCAAAATGCAGCTGGATGAGCCCAACACACACACACACACACACACACACACACACACATCAAATCGCAGTTATTATCTCTCGTCGTCCCGGATGAAATTAAGTTTTGATTTCTATCATCCTACACTCGAGCTTGACTTTCCAGCAACAAATAGAAGCATATCATCATGTTGGACCAAAACCTTCAGTCGCGTTTATGGTCTGAAATATCCATAGTTCCCGGCGTCAGAAATACTCATAGTACTAGGGTCAGAAAATCCAATGTGTCCTGTGGTCGGAAACACTCATGGTTCCGGGGTAGAAATACTCACGGTTCCTAGAATCAGAAACGTCTATGATTCCTTGGATCTGGACATCTATAGCAACTCGGGTCAGGAATATCTATGGTTCCTAGGGCTAGAAATATCTACAGTTCCTTTGGTCAGATATATTCATCATACTTAGGCTAAGAAAAAGCCATGGTTTGTAGGGTCATAGACATAGTTCCTCAAATATGAAGCAATCTTGGTTCTTAGGGTCAAAAATATCCATAGAATTTAGAGTTTAAGATGTTCGTGGTTCCCAGGGCGAGAAATAATTCATATTTTCTAAAGTCAGAGATGTGTATGGTCGCCTGGCTGGATCAAGAAACAATTCATGGTTTTCATGGTTAGACAAAACCATAACTTTTCGAATCGTCAACGAATCTGCTGACTTTTAAAGTCAAGCAAACGAAACTAGCTTGTGATCTGACACACAGACGAATGAAACGAATTCGTAAACAAACAGACGAATGAAACGAATTCGTAATGAAACAGACAGACAATTGAAAGGAATTGGATATCTGACAGGCAAGTGAAAAAAACGAAATCGTCATCTATATCAGAGGGAAAAAATGAGCTTGAAAACTAACACACACACAAGAACGATATGAATTCGCAATCCGGCAGACGATCGGCAGCAACTCCCCCCCCCCCCCCCCCCCCCACACACACACACACACACACACACACACACACACACACACCCAACCCCATCCCCACCCCACCCCACCCAACCCCAACCCACCCCACCCGCCCACACAGGATAGGAATATGTGATAGATGACCAAAGATAGTGGCTGGTTCACTGCTAAGACGCCTACTAGGAGCAACCATCTTAATTCGGTCTGTGTCTCCAATGATTCCAATATCAGACCCGAAACAAGAGCACTGCTTCATCTTCCTCAGAATCATATGAAGCATTTGAGTCTTCCCTTCATCTCTGACAGCAGATAATCACTGTTGTTACCTCGGGAACAGTACTTAAGTGCTCGTTGTTAATTGTTATCGGTAGTTCATGTCATTCTGTCGTATTTGACTAAATGGCTTGTGCAGTATATTATCAATTATCATTAGCAATTATTCTTATCCTCCAAGGAAAATTTATTTGAGGTATCGCAAGAAGTTAATGATTATTTGGTGTGTGTGTGTGTGTGTGTGTGCGTGTGTGTGTGTGTGCGTGTGTGTATGTGTATTCGTGTCTGTGTGTATGTGTGCGTGTCTGTGTGTGTGTGTGTGTGTGTGTGTGTGTGACAAAGCAAACGATGAAAAACAAAGAAAATTCTATGGGAATATTGTGAAGAAAGCGGAAGAAAATCCAATACTTTTCCATATAGTTAACAAGAGTTAGTTGTCAATTAAAGAACACCTAATCAAGCTAAGGGATTCAGAGAGATGAACTGCTGAGGAGTTAATAGTATGTGGGGAACTGAATAAAGATTTTAAAAAGTATTTTCACAGTGGAAAAACACCACAGCTCCAACCCCAGTGAGACAGGATGAGGCGGAGGAGGTTTTAAATAAAACGTTGAGATGTCAAAACAAGACATTGATAAAATACTCAAAGGTCTTGACCCATACAAGGCTCATGATTCTCGCAAAATCTCACCATATGTGCTGAAAATAGATGTAGATACGCTGGATAATCCTCTTGAAATGCTGTTCAAATGTCGCTGGAGAGAGAGGGAAAGAACTAAAAGCAAATATCATACCTATTTATAGGAAGACGCGTAGTCACCAACAGGTGCCAATACTCTTGTCAAATCCTATATTGCAATATCTGAGGCCACCAGTAATCCTCTTTATGTCAGTTGCCATAATGCAATTTGCGCCATCTGAACACATGTTTCATAAAGTGATTTGAAGATTTCGAAGAGCAAGTATAAGGGAAACTGGATTCCAATCATATATACCAACTCTATCGAGACGATAGGATAGGTAGTGTTTATTTTGAAATTCATCAACGCAATCAGGGGTAAAAGCAGTTTATAGCCTGACTGAACAGTATCAAATCTAATTGTAGAAGTGGGTTTCTCGTCCCTTTATTTTCCGAGTGTTGTTGTTGGTATGGAATATATAAAGGAATTTATAGCTGTATGATAAGGAATAACTAGAATACGCGGAGAAGGATGAGAAGATGATGAAATAAATGACTTCTTGAATGAAGAGTAAGGTTCAAGGAAAGAAGAAAGGGAAGAGCTACATACATAGAAGCCACACAGACTCAAGGTCCAGGCGAAATGGTCTGGCGCTGACGCTGATGAGAAATATGCGTTCCCCTTAAAGGCAGTACAAGAAAAGACTAGCAAAGCAAAGGCTTTCCCCAGCAACACTTTGGACGGAATACATGTATGAACAAATATCTTCCTGGGCAAATGTGCTTGATGGAAAATTTTATTGGAAAGTCAGAGGCTTGAAGAAACGTGAGTATGTCCTGCATCCTATCACAACAGACATGTATTTCTTCCCTTTTCTTATAAAGACACAAGTAAGGATAAACTTTGAACTCCAACCTTGCGGCTTACCTGATGTGAAAAGATGATACAGTCATTCCTTCTTGTGTCCTCGCAGCGAGCGACAGAGGCTAATCAATGCTGATCAGTTGCCTCAGCCTGGCTAAGACGAGATCAGTGGTTGGGAAGGTAGCACGCTATATCAGTACATTGTGATGATTGGTCACAAGAATTATTCAATACAGGAGAGTGACAGATAAGGGTCAAGCATACTTTTGAACAATTGTTGTGGTACTGCTCTGATAATCATGTTCTGTGAGCTTAACCCAAGCCTTGATAATGTCGATGGTAAAGAAATATTTCGTGTTATCAAGACTAACTCGGTGACCATTCAAATTTTAGTCCATCTCCTCTCGTCGGTAGAATTGGTGTGACCGTAAAAAAAGAAGAAAAAATCTTACATCGGCATAAGTGAATCCATTATGTATTCCAAAAATTCTTTTAACTTGCCTCGGAGCAGCTTCTCGATTAGAGCGAACAAATTCAATTCTCTCAGTCTGTTCTCATATATGGTTTGTTACGTAAGGAAGGAATCAGTTCTGATGTTATTCGCTGCACTACTTCCAAATTCAAGAATTCTTACATCCCATTTGCTCTCTTGGCAGCCTCGTTAAAATGCTGGGGGAATCTAAAGTTGTTGGAGACAGTTACTACTACATCTCTAGATCACTTGTGGCTAATCAGTTCATAATCATTTAGCCCTACATCACTGTCGTTTATATAAATTATGGAAATCATAGGTTCAAGGAAGGATCCCTGTGGGACCCCATTAGTAACGGGTGACCACACTGATGACTGAACATTCACTACGACTCTCTGCGACGAAACCAAGCTTCTATGCAGTTTCCTATGCAACCAGTAATCGTCCCAAAACCATGACTTTGAATCCAGAAATAAGACACATATTACTTTAGTTTTTGTCGTGGATATTGAACAACTTACGATGAAAATCAAGGAGGTTTGTGCGGCATGATCTGTGCCTTCTAAATTCATGTTGTGCATTGTCAATCAGACTGTGCTGTTTTCCAAGTGAGCTATGATTCTATCTTTCCTATTTCACTTCAAAAGTTTAGATATTATTAATGTAACTGAGGCAGTGTATTTCGAGCATTCCCTTCTGGATTATTGAAGTAACGTCTGCTCTCCTTCTCCACTTGTATCACCTCTCTTTTCAGATTTCACTCGACTTTCACTCCCTTTTGAGAGTTTTGTCTACATCACTCCAACAACACCAGACCTGCTATCTCTGACACGATCTCTGATTTGCAGTCCTTTACGTTTTAGCCTCCAGCATGTCTGCAAGATTCAGTGGCCCTTCAGTCTAAGGCAGTTTCTAATATCTAGTTCCAATCTCCGTGCGCCAGAAGTGAGAATGCTGCTCCTCCCTCAGGGCTCATCCATCCTTTTGTTACGTTTTTTTTTTTTTTGCCAGTTTTCATTAGTTCTCTTCTCTTGGTGTGTGTGGCTCTCGTCCTTTGATCTCATCTGTCTCAGACTGTGTTTTCTCTCCTGCCTAAAACAAGGTCATCCCTCTATGAAAAGCTTTGAATTCAAGTCATTAGATGACTTTTTTTTATATATCTCATATAATCCTAGTCAGTGACACCAGTCTATAGTTCTAAGGATCTTTTATGTCTCTTTTCTTATATTCTACAACAATTCTGCTTATCTTCATACCTTTGGGACCAACCCGGTACAATTCTGCTTATATTCATACCTTCGGGATCAACCCAGAACAAACATACTTTTTGAACATTTTCTACAAAGGCTCAGAGAATACATTTCGATCATCAATCATCTCCAGGGGTCTAATATGTCCTCTTTTCAAAACCCTGACTGAAATTATTATACAATACTTCCCATAAATCTTCCCCTTTTTCAAGATTTTCCCCATTATTTGGTCATGATCCTAACCATTTTCTGTTGACATCTAACTTGTCCTCGATGAGGTTACGAGACATTTTCAGATTAGCTTTAACCATATCTACAAGTGATGTCTGGTTCTTTCGTACTCACCTTCGTGGTATAGCACTTACCTTTCCTGACGGTGGCGCATTCACAGGCAGCACAGGTCGAGCGCATAGGCTCGAATCCTGGCTGTGGCAGCCAGTCCTCAGTCAACCCAGTAGTTCATCCGATACCTCTATGTGTTGGTCGATAAAATGGGTACCTGGCTCAGGCTAGATTAGCTGGAAATAACTCTTCAGTGATCTATATCATCATCATTGAGACAACACGGGCAACTAAAGCTCTAATCAATATTATCTCATGAAATACTGTATATATAGATGTATTTTGATGGACAAACAAATGCATATACACAATGAGTAGAATGAAAACCCTGGAGAGAGCAGCTGGCTATCTTGATTGAAAGATACGGACACTTGAAATAAAGTGTATCTTCCTGTATCCCAACCTCAGCTCGAAGGCCACATTCGTTCACACTTAGTCTCTAGCTGTCATGTGTAATGCACCGAAACCACAGCTCCCTTTCCACAACTAGGACCCACAAAACTTTCCATTTTTACCCCCAGACGCTTCACATGCCCTGTTTCAATCCACTGGCAGCACGTCGACCCCGAAATACCACATCGTTCCGATAAACTCTATTCCTCGCACGCCTTTCACTCTCCTGTATGTTCGGGCCTCGATCACTCAAATTTTTTTTCACTCCATCCTTCCACGTCCATTTTGGTTTCCCACCTCTCCTCGTTCCCTCCACCTCTGACACATATATCCTCTTTGTCAATCTTTCCCCACTCATTCTCTTCACATGACCAAACCATTTCAATACACCTCTTCTGCTATCTCAACCACACTCTTCAAATTACCAAACATCTCTCTTACCCTTTCATTACTTACTAGATCAAACCACCTCACACCACATATTGTCCTCAAACATCTCATTTCCAACACGTCCACCCTCCTCCGCACAACCTCTTCTATAGCCCACGTCTAGCAAACATATAACACTGTTGGAACCACTATTCCTTCAAACAAACTCATTTTTGCTTTCCAAGATAACGTTCTCGCCTTCCATTTCGCACATACTTTATCGCTCCCAGAACTGTCGCCCCCTCCCCCACCCTGACTCACTCCCCCACTGTGACTCACTTCCACTTCCATGGTTCCATCCGCTATCAAATCCACTCCCAAATATCTAAAGCACTTCATTTCCTCCAGTTTTTCTCCATTCAGTCTTACCTTCCAATTGACTTGTCCCTCAACCCTACTGTACCAAATAACCTTGCCCTTATTCACATTTACTCTCAGCAGTCTGCTTTCACACACTTTACCAAACTCAGCCACCAGCTTCTGCAGTTTCTCACCCGAATCAGCCACCAGCGCTGTATCATCAGCGAACAACAACTGAATCACTTCTCAAGCTCTCTCATCCACAATAGAGTGCATACTTCCCCTCTTTCCAAAACTCTTGCATTCACCTCCCTAACAACCCCATCCATAAAGAAATTAAACAACCATGGAGACATCACGCACCCCTGCCGCAAACCAACATTCACTGAGAAGCAATCACTTTCCTCTCTTCCTACACGTACACATGCCTTACATCCTCGATAAAATCTTTTCACTGCTTCTAACAACTTGCCTCCCACACCATATATTCTTAATACTTTCCACAGAGCATCCCTACCAACTTTATCATATGCCTTCTCCAGATCCATAAATGCTAAATACAAATCCATTTGCTTTAACTAGTATTTCTCACATACATTTTTCAAAGCAAACACCTGATCCTCACATCTTCTACCACTTCTAAAATCACACTGCTCTTATCCAATCTGATGCTCTGTACATGCCTTCACCCTCCCAATCAATACCCTCCCGTATAATTTTCCAGGAATACTCAACAAACTTATACCTATGTAATTTGAGCACTCACTCTTATCCCATTTGCCTTTGTACAATGGCACTATGCAAGCATTCCGCCAGTCCTTTGGCACCTCACCATGAGTCATACATACATTAAATAACCTTACCAACCAGTCAACAATACAGTCACCCCCATTTAAATAGATTCCACTGCAATACCATCCAAACCCTCTGTCTTGCCGGCTTTCATCTTTTGCAAAGCTTTTACTTCCTCTTCTCTGTTTACCAAATCATTTTCCCTAACCCTCACTTTGCACACCACCTCGACCAAAACACCTTATATCTGCCGCTCTACCATCAAACACATTCAACAGACCTTCAAAATACTCACTTCTCACATCACCACTACTTGTTATAACCTCCCCATTTGCCCCCTTCACTGAAGTTCCCATTTGTTCCCTTGTCTTACGCACTTTATTAACCTCCTTCCCAAACACCTTTTTATTCTTCCTAAAATTTAATGATACTCTCTCACCCCTACTCTCATTTGCCCTCTATTTCGCCTCTTGGACCTTTCTCTTGACCTCCTGCTTCTTTCTTTTATACATCTCACTTATTTGTATTATTTCCCTGCAAAAATCGTCCAAATGTATCTCTTCTCTTTCACTGATAATCTTACTTCTTCATCCCACCACTCACTATCCTTTCTAATCTGCCCACCTCCCACGTTTCTCATGCCACAAGCACCTTTTGCACAAGCCATCACTGATTCCCTAAATACATCCCATTCCTTCCCCACTCCCCTTACGTCCTTTATTCTCACCTTTTTCCATTCTGCACTCAGTCTCTCCTGGTACTTCCTCACACAAGTCTCCTTCCCAAGCTCACTTACTCTCACCACTCTCTTTCCCCCAACATTCTCTCTTCTTTTCTGAAAACCTCTACAAATTTTCATCTTCGCCTCCACAAGGTTATGATCAGACAGCCTTCCAGTTGCACTTCTCAGCACATTAACATCCAAAAGTCTCTCTTTCGCGCGCTGTCAATTAACACATAATCCAATAACGCTCTCTGGCCATGTCTCCTACTTACATGTGTATACTTATGTATATCGCTCTTTTTAAGCCAGGTGTTCCCAATCAACTGTCCTTTTTCAGCACATAAATCTACAGCTCTTCACCATTTCCATTTACAACACTGAACACCCCATGTATACCAATTATTTCCTCAACTGCCACATTACTTACCTTTGCATTCAAATCAGCCATGACTATAACCTGGTCTCGTACATCAAAACTACTAACACACTCACTCAGCTGCTCCCAAAACCTAAGATTGGTACCCTATTCAACTGCCAACCACTGAGAGAAGAACAGCTAGGTTGACTGTGAACCGAATCTCCCAACCAGGATTTGAATCTATGTGCTTAACTCCGGGCTACCCGTGAATGTATCATGGTCATCAAACTCTAACCGTTACACCACTTATAATGGAACGAAGGTGGATCAGTAAAATCATAGATTTCCTTAGTGCTAACCTGACTTACAAACTGTCTATCCAAAGCGAGTGGAGAAAGGAGACCTGGATGAGCTTAAATTTATGCTATCCAGGGTCGCCAGTTGCGAGAACCAGGGAACACAGCACTTCTGAAGACTCCTGTGAGCCAGCCTCCCTCCACAGCAAACGTCTTGACTGTATACCTGGTAAGATTATCACTAAAAACGGGAATAATTGTAGAGACAGTTCCGTACCAGCTGTACAACAAGTGTGATACTGGGCGAAGCAGCACCACTACCTCACTTGAAGAGAAGTGAGACTGATTTAAGGAAATTGATAAACGTGTGGTGAAGAAGCAAGGTTGGCCATAGCAGTAGACTCCCGTGGTGTAGCGGTTAGCGTTCATGACCATGACGCATTTGAGGCTCGCCGAGGATCGATACATAGATTCGAATCCTGTTTTCAGCAGTCGGTCTACAGTCAACCCCAGCTGTTCATCCACCCCTAGGGGCTGGTCGAGAGATGGGTACCTGGCTCAGGCTAGGGTATACATACATATATATATATATATATATATATATATATATATATAGAGAGAGAGAGAGAGAGAGAGAGAGAGAGAGAGAGAGAGTTAGATGATTTCAGTTGCCTGTGCCCTGAAAAAAATAGCTGATCGATGGAACTGTGGCTATTAACAGTATACGAAAGATCTAAGAAAAAAATGATAATATTAGCTCAAGAGATGAGGGCCATATGTGTCCTGAGATAGCTCCCTGTACTGTACAGACGGAAATTACGAGTATGTTATTCCAGTGGACAACTCCATCGAAGGTTATGACGTCCAACGAGACCAGAGTTTCCATTCCATATACAACATACAACAGGCTACATCACACACAGAGACGATGCATCCAAGCTCTGTTACGACTGTATCGTGTGAGGGGAAAGTTAATTAGGATCAGTGTGATGTTTTTATCATTAATGTAAGGCGTGTGTGCGAATGGGTAGAGAGGAAGGTGAGTGTTTCCAGATAGGTTTGCAGCAGGGGTGTGTGTGATGTCACTGTGGCTGTTTGATCTTGACATGACTAACAAATAGCGCAATAACCTTCCCACCAATGAAACAGCTGGTATAACAAGAGAACTAGTCTCATTAAGAGCCCACTAATTACCCTCATGAAATTGCTGTCATTGTCTCGTGACCTGATGATTCCCAAGAACCTGTAGTACTAGAACAAAACGGTAACATCAAGAATAAAAGAAAGAACAAAGACAGGAAAGATGTGATGTATGATTGGACTAGGAGAGAGGACCAATCCAAGTTTTCCAGGTTGCCTCTCATCCACCACCTTTCGTATGAGGATATATATCTCCCACCTATCCAGACTTCGTTGTTTCAAGTGCCCAAGCTGGACTCACATTGTAAACATCTCTCCTGCCAACTCTCCTTAGTGCGGGGCCAGCAGGGGACGACATGCAACAACAAGGATTTACAACGAAAGACTCTCTGAAGTTGAATTTGTGAACACAGTGAGAGATTAGAAATAAATTCAGTTTGTAGATTTTCTCTTTAGAGCATTACTAAAAGATCGCAGGCATAGAACTGTATGAATATTTAGCAATTTACTTGCAACTGTCATTTATGACATTTTCAATTTCACTGAACTATCCATCAACAAACATGATAGTAATGGTCAGGACAAGGGGAAACGCCAGTACACTAACTGCTACGGACTTAACGAACTTGAATATGTATCTAGATATACAGATGAGTGGTCGAGACAGCTTCGAACACCACAAAAGTTGAAATTGTTCGAAGCTTCGCTTGCTGGTGCGAGGGAGCGAACAATTGAGCTTAAACAAAATAACGCGGAGGGTGAAATGTTGTTTTTGGATTAAATCAACAATCTCTCCCAAACCAAACCCTGAAAAGTATCGACAAAATAAGTGGCTGGAAAAACACTCGTGTCTCATACAAACCCAATGTACACGGCAGACCGACCATTTTCAAAATGGGTCCAAATTTGAATTCTGACATAATGTCATCTAAAACGGGAGATTTCTGCTCGATAAATCCAAATGTAGAGAATCTGCCACCTAAGTAATGTTCAGTAAGAAACATATCGAGTAAAAGGTTCATTATACAGGATGTGAACTTAAGCAATCCTTACCAGGTTTAGCGCTAATACCCTTCCGGAGGTTCTCAGCTGCGTGTGTACACTCGCGAACATAAGTAGCAACACATGTCTGAATCTTTGAAGTGCTGAAGCGACAATTTGAACCCCTGGAGTGTTGACCGCCCTCTGGGTTATAGAATTAGTATTATTCATAATCTCTCGACTATATTATAGATGGCGCTGCTCTTGTGGACAGATGGATTTCATAGGTTCTCTGCTGTGTTTCACTTTGTCGAATTTCAAGTTACTAACAAACAGACAAAACACCAGTTTGTATGTGATTATTATGGTGGTTGAGGGAGGCAGAGTGGGGAATGATAAGGGTGGGAGTGGATGAAGGAGATGTGGTTTTAACTAATTAACTTCATGGAAAGCGATGATATTGGAAGAGAACAAAGAGGAATGCAGATCTTGGAAAGAGGGAGGGTGTGAGGGAGATAAAACTAAGTTAGAAATAAAGGAGGAAGGGTGTAGGAGATAGAAAAATATGGCAAGAGAAGTGGAGGAGAGAGGGTGAGTTAGGCGAAAGGGAGTGATGTAAAAGAGAGGAAGAGAGAGAGAGAGAGAGAGAGAGAGAGAGAGAGAGAGAGAGAGAGAGAGAGAGAGAGAGAGAGAGAGAGAGGTAAGTAGAAGAGGAGAGAGAAGAGAAACTGGGAAGGAGGGAGGTAGGGTGTGAAGGAGAGAAAAGACATTGAGAATCGGAAATGAACTACGTAAACACTGAGGGGGTAAGGATGGTGCAAAGGCGGACTTGAGGGGCGATTATAACGAAGTAAAAAGGAAACTGGATAAGTATACATCATAGAACATCCCTTGATTTCACTCCATCACTGTCTTTCCTATTAGACGAGGAACAAACTATTGGCCATCATAGAGGAATACGCAGCCGACAATGGATGGTCATTGTTGTGAGCTAGATTACGTATTGCCGAGAGAGGAGGTTTGGCGAATGAACAATTGTTTTCTGCTAGACGTCCAGAGTGTTTGTGGATGCTTGTCCCGCGCTCCTTTGTTTTGCCGATATACAAAGGACTACATCTATTACACTTGCACTGGTAAACAACAGACGACCGCAAATCTCTGGGAATAACGTCCCTGAACTTGAGTAAAAGACTGATCTTGTTTGAAAGCTATTATAAAGTAGTCAATCCTTCGCGGAGTGGATAAGTACTTTTCGAAATCAACAGATTAACAAATAGATCACATTCTCAGGTGAATATGAAATAACAAAATACTAAAATTTCTAGTTCTGTTAAATGTTCATATGTTTTTATTGCCCATACTTTCAGCTCACTCTCCACACAAGACTGTATATTAAGGAATTATGGGGAGAAAATATATCTTTTTCAGGTAGTGTTAAGGCCAGAGCACTTCTCTTTGATCTTTGGTCTGTATCACTCTATGTAACACTACGTAACTCAACTTCCAGTGAGGCAGTTTGTAATGCAATTATAAAATCTATCAATTGAGGAAACTTGGACAAGATTTTGATAAGAAAACGTGTTAAAAAGATACTCACCCAAGTTAAGAAATAGCTTTTAACTGATATGTTATTTGCATTGACTGCTCTGACCTCCTTGAGGTCTTATGATCCTGCATGACTGAACAAGATGCAAGCATATATCCAGCTTGGCCACATCGTGTGTGCGATACCCTCACTCCCATAGCCACTCACGGTCCTGGCCACTCAGGTGCCCCAGCCACTCAGTGCCCCAGCCACTCAGTACCCTCTCCACTCATTCTTACCACCTCATTCTTGGTGGCAAAGTTGCTCGAAAAGTGGAGATCAGATCAGGTATTTGTATTTAACAGATGAATCTGCTGTAATGCAAGATCTGTGATCTACCGCAAAGAAACATCTTTTCGTCATCTGATGTCATGAGCACTCCGTGGTGTAACAGTTGGTGTTGGTGTCCTTAATTGCATTCACGAGCTGCCTAGGTTCGAATCCTGGAAGCGGCGATCGGTCTTTAGTTAACCCAGCTGTTCATCCTCTCCCGAGGGGCTGGTCGATAAGAATGAGTACCTGGCTTAGGTTAAAGTATATGTATATAAAGCATGAATGAAATAGCCAAGATTAGGGCATTCAGTTCTACGGTCCATCTTAGCTGAAAACCAAAAAAAATTGCCCTCAGGCATCTAACGAAGACCATTTGTGACCTCTGTTATCTCTGTGGCACTACTGCTCACAGGTGGAGCTTAGGCCACGCAATAGAACATCTTCTAATAGGAAAGGAAAAAAAAATAGCTTTTGTAAACAGTGACTTTCTCCCTTATTGCTTTTTTTTGTGAAGCCATGACTTGTTACCTCTGTATCTATTCTATTGCCCTTTGTCCAGAATCAGCAGATATTCCCAGAAGTGTTCTATGCCCACAAGCAACGTCAAAGTGCGCGTGTTTCTATCTGTGTACAGACTATCATATTGCTTGACAACGATCAGGAATATTCCAGGCAGTAGATGTAACCGCAGCGAGAAAAAAAAAAATGAATATATATGGCTTTATCCTAAAATAAAACGTCCGAGCTATTCTATTCAATCAACGACCCATTTTACAGGATATCCAGTTTCGTTTTTATTATCCAATCAGTTTTCCGTCGCGCTAATATACCGTATCTTTGGACAGGTTTCAATTCAAAGTTTCATATGAATGGCACAATTTGCACCTGCTTTAAATTCGCGGAGTGTAGGGCGTCAGGGGTGAGTGTCAGTGAAGCTGGGGTAGTGGGTGAGGAATGGGAGGCGTTTATGGGGCCGGTGCTGGCAGGTGCATGGGTGTTGTGTGGTATGAGGAGGGTGGGAGAAGGGCATTGGAGAATGGGTAGTCGATGGATACGATGACGTAAAGGAGTGCGGGCGATTAGGAAATGTACAAGAGAAAGTTGCGGAAGGTCAAGAGGAAGATGCAGGGGATGCAGAGGAGGGCAAATGAGAGTTGAGGTGATTGTCATCAAACTTCAAGAAAATAAGGAAATATTTTGGAAGAAGTTTTGTGAAGTGACATCATCAAGACAAGTGGGAACATCAGTGAAGTGCGCAAATGGGGAAGTGGTGACAGGCAGAAATGAGGCAAAGAATAGATAAGATAAGCACTTTGAAGGAATGTTGAATGTGTCTAATGGTAGGATGGCCGATGTAGGGTGTTTGGGTCTAAGAAATATGCGCGGTGAGAGATTCAGGGCAATTGGATTGGTGTAAAGAAAAGAGGTGGTGAAACCTTAGGGAAGAGGAACTATGGCAAAGCGGGTGAAATGGATGGTATTATGGTTGTATTTCTTAAGAAAATATATGACTTGCTGATTCATTAAGTAGGAATTTCTATTTGTATATGAATCATGGTGAGATGCCTGTGGATTGTCGGAATTCCGGTATAATGCCACTGTGTAAATGGAAGGAGGAGAAAGGTGAGTGTTCGACTGAAGGAGTTATAAGGCTGTTGAGCTTCTGCTGGGTTGTATGGGAGAGTGGTGATGTGAGAGGGTGGTGAGTTAAACGTACAGAACATCAGACCGTCGTTTGATGTAGTTTCAGCAATGGTGAAGGATGTGTAGTTCAGATGAAGACTGTGTGTGTCAAATACTTTGAGAAAGCGAAGGATTTATATGTGGCAATTATAGTTCGGAAGATAACATACGAAAGAGATGAGAGAGATGCGTTGTAGAAAGAAAACTATTCAAAGGAGAGAGGCGCTTTCATCAGGACGGCAAGGTGTGTTTGCGAGTTGATGGAGAAGAGGATGAGTGGCTTTAGGTGAAAATGGGCCAGCGGCAGGGTTTGATCTGTTCATGGATGGGGTGGTGAGGGAGGTCAATGTAAGGGTCTTGAAGAGGGGCTGATATGGAGTCTACTAGTGATGGGATGGGGGATGGGAGGTGAGTCAACAATTGTTTACTGGTGACACGGTGATGGTAGTGAATGTGAGTTAGGAACTGCAGAAGCTGCTGTCTGAGTTTAAGGAAAGTGTGAAAAAAAACCGTTTATATTAAATGTGAATAAAGTGGAGATCATTACGTTTAGTACCGAGGAGAAAGATGTTATCAGAAGTGCGAGTTTACATGAAGAAAACTTGGAGGAAGTGAGGTGTTTTAGATACCCGGGAGTGGACATGGCAGCGAATGGAACCATAGGAACTGAAGTGATTTTTAGGGTGGAGGGAGAGAGAAGTTTCTGGTGGTATTAAGGAATGTGTTGACAGAGAGGTGTGCATCTGGGAGGGCCAAGATAGGTATGTTTGAAGGTCCTGACAGTGTTGTATGGACGCGGGTTATGGGCTATAGATGAGAATGTCCGAAGGCAATGTATGATATGAAGACAATGTATATTATGAAGTGGATTGATCGTCATCCGGACTCCCTACCAGTGCCCTACCAGTCCCCACCCGTGTGGCTTATATACATTTGTCTTTCTCGAAACAATATCTTTCACAACATCGGTACCGCGATAGATCAAATACAATGGTACCCCCCACCGACCAATGATTGAGTACAGCAGAAAACATAAAGTGAAAAATGGCTGTGTCTTTTAACCTCTTTGTGGCCGAGGGAGCCAAGCACCCCCTCTCAGATAATTGAAAACACTTATCCTATAATATTATTATCATGAATACAAGTTATATCAGCCTGGCCTCTGAGTCGGTGATACAAGGCGGGAAAGTTTGAAAATTATATATTAAAGTTCCTTGTATTTCAGATGTCGTATCTTGAGAAGATGGTAGGAGTAATACTCACATACTTACAGTACGAGAACTAATGACAATAGTTTTCTAAAGTCAAGGTTTAGCTCTTAGACCTCACCACAGGAAAATGCAGAAATATGAAATGCAGAAGTATGGGTTACGTGTTGTGTTATGTACGAGACAGAGAAACTGTATATTTGTGAACTGAGAGTCAGTAGCCCAAGTGTACAAAGAGACAGGAAAAAAAAAGGACAGCTGTCTGTGCCTACAGAGAGACACTTGACAGACTCTGAAATATTGGCTCTCTGAGTAGCGGTTAACTCACCCTCCTGGACACCTAGGAGGGTAGCACAGGATATATATAAATTCCTCCCAGGTCGATACCGACCTACAAGGGACTGGAGGCGGAGGGGTATATAATATGGGAAGGCATGGTGGAGGGGCGGAAGCACAATGTGTCGTAATTTCGCGACGGAATAGAATAGTATTGTGAGTCCTATATCCCCACCTCCCAAAAGGATAAGGGAGGACAATCATAAATTTGACCAAAGTTGTTTCACTTTTTTCACCTTAAACCTTTAAAAAAAGGTTTTTCTAGTGGCAATATTGTATGGATTAGCTCGAAATATATTAGGCTTGAGGGACCTTCAACCGTACTTTATCTCTGTAGACAATTTACCCAAACTTATGATAAAATTTTTTCCCCCATTTTGATATCTAGCTGAAAGAAAACGCTCACTTTTCTTGCCTAACTCCAGGAAGAGAAAGTCTGGCTCTTCTTACAGTGAGTTGGGTAACGCATTACTGCTGCTCTTCTCAACCTGAGCCTTCCCAGATGTAACTGGGCCATGCTAACTAACCGTACATGAAAAAATCTAAATACAACACGCACACGAATAGTGAAGCAACTCAATTTACTGAGAGAGTAAGAACATGAAAATATATATATATATATATATATATATATATATATATATATATATATATATATATATATATATATATATATATATTTTGCCGCTGTTTCCCGCGTTTGCGAGATAGCGCAAGGAAACTGACGAAAGAAATGGCCCAACCCACCCCCATACACATGTATGTACATACACGTCCACGCACGCAAATATACATACCTACACAGCTTTCCATGGTTTACCCCAGACGCTTCACATGCCCTGATTCAATCCACTGACAACTCGTCAACCCCGGTATACCACATCGATACAATTCACTCTATTCCTTGCCCTCCTTTCACCCTCCTGCATGTTCAGGCCCCGATCACACAAAATCTTTTTCACTCCATCTTTCCACCTCCAATTTGGTCTCCCTCTTCTCCTCGTTCCCTCCACCTCCGACACATATATCCTCTTGGTCAATCTTTCCTCACTCATTCTCTCCATGTGACCAAACCATTTCAAAACACCCTCTTCTGCTCTCTCAACCACGCTCTTTTTATTTCCACACATCTCTCTTACCCTTACGTTACTTACTCGATCAAACCACCTCACACCACACATTGTCCTCAAACATCCCATTTCCAGCACATCCATCCTCCTGCGCACAACTCTATCCATAGTCCACGCCTCGCAACCATACAACATTGTTGGAACCACTATTCCTTCAAACATACCCATTTTTGCTTTCCGAGATAATGTTCTCGACTTCCACACATTCTTCAAGGCTCCCAGAATTTTCGCCCCCTCCCCCACCCTATGATCCACTTCCGCTTCCATGTTTCCATCCGCTGCCAGATCCACTCCCAGATATCTAAAACACTTCACTTCCTACAGTTTTTCTCCATTCAAACTCACCTCCCAATTGACTTGACCCTCAACCCTACTGTACCTATATATATATATATATATTTTTTTTTCTTTTTTGCTTTGTCGCTGTCTCCCGCGTTTGCGAGGTAGCGCAAGGAAACAGACGAAAGAAATGGCCCAACACACCCCCATACACATGTATATACATACGTCCACGCACGTAAATATACATACCTACACAGCTTTCCATGGTTTACCCCAGACGCTTCACATGCCCTGATTCAATCCACTGACAGCACGTCAACCCCGGTATACCACATCAATCCAATTCACTCTATTCCTTGTTCTCCTTTCACCCTCCTGCATGTTCAGGCCCCGATCACACAAAATCTTTTTCACACCATCTTTCCACCTCCAATTTGGCCTCCCACTTCTCCTCGTTCCCTCCACCTCCGACACATATATCCTCTTGGTCAATCTTTCCTCAGTCATTCTCTCCATGTGCCCAAACCATTTCAAAACACCCTCTTCTGCTCTCTCAACCACGCTCTTTTTATTTCCACACGTCTCTCTTACCCTTACGTTACTTACTCGATCAAACCACCTCACACCACACATTGTCCTCAAACATCTCATTTCCAGCACATCCATCCTCCTGCGCACAACTCTATCCATAGCCCACGCCTCGCAACCATACAACATTCTTGGAACCACTATTCCTTCAAACATACCCATTTTTGCTTTCCGAGATAATGTTCTCGACTTCCACACATTCTTCAAGGCTCCCAGGATTTTCGCCCCCTCCCCCACCCTATGATCCATTTCCGCTTCCATGGTTCCATCCGCTGCCAGATCCACTCCCAGATATCTAAAACACTTTACTTCCTCCAGTTTTTCTCCATTCAAACTTACCTCCCAATTGACCCTCAACCCTACTGTACCTAATAACCTTGCTCTTATTCACATTTACTCTTAACTTTCTTCTTTCACACACTTTACCAAACTCAGTCACCAGCTTCTGAAGTTTCTCACATGAATCAGCCACAAGCGCTGTATCATCAGCGAACAACAACTGACTCACTTCCCAAGCTCTCTCATCCCCAACAGACTTCATACTTGCCCCTCTTTCCAAAACTCTTGCATTCACCTCCCTAACAACCCCATCCATAAACAAATTAAACAACCATGGAGACATCACACACCCCTGCCGCAAACCTACATTCACTGAGAACCAATCACTCTCCTCTCTTCCTACACGTACACATGCCTTACATCCTCGATAAAAACTTTTCACTGCTTCTAACAACTTGCCTCCCACACCATATATTCTTAATACCTTCCACAGAGCATCTCTATCAACCCTATCATATGCCTTCTCCAGATCCATAAATGCTACATACAAATCCATTTGCTTTTCTAAGTATTTCTCACATATATTCTTCAAAGCAAACACCTGATCCACACATCCTCTACCACTTCTGAAACCACACTGCTCTTCCCCAATATATATATATATATATATATATATATATATATATATATATATATATATATATATATATATATATATATATATACATATATATATATATATATATATATATATATATATATATATATATATATATATATATATATATCCACATTAGCGAAGCAGCGCAAGGAAATACACGAAAGAATGGCCCAACCCACCCACATACACATGTATATACATAAACGCCAGCATACGCACATATACATACCTATACATTTCAACGTATACATACATATACATACATAGACTTATACATATATACACATGCACATATTCATACAAGTTGCCTTCATCCATTCTCACCGCCACCCCGCCACACATGAATTGACACCCACCTCCCCTCGCGTGCGCAGGAGGTAGCGCTAGGAGAGGTCAACAAAGGCCACATTCGTTCACACTCAGTCTCTAGCTGTCATGTAATAATGCACCGAAACCACAGCTCCATTTCCACATCCAGACACAAAGAAACTTTCCATGGTTTACCCCAGATGCTTCACATGCCCGTGTTTCAATCCATTGACAGCACGTCGACCCCGGTATACCACATCGTTCTAATTCACTCCATTCCTTGCACGCCTTTCACCCTACTGCATGTTCAGTCCCCGATCGCCCAAAATCTTTTTCATTCCTTCCTACCACCTCCAATTTGGTCTCCCACTTCTCGTTCCCTCCACCTCTGACAAATAAATTCTCTTTGTCAATCTTTCCTCACTCATTCTCTCCATGTGACCAAACCATTTCAATACACCCTCATCTGCTTTCTCAACCACACTCTTTTTATTACCACACACCTCTCTTACCCTTCCATTACTTACTCGATCAAACCACCTCACACCACATATTGTCCTCAAACATCTCATTTCCAGCACTTCCACCCTCCTCCGCACAACTCTATCTATAGCCCACGCCTCACAACCATATAACATTGTTGGACCCACTATTCCTTCAAACATACCCATTTTTGCTTTCCGAGATAACGTTCTCGCCTTCTATACATTCTTCAACGCTCCCCAACCCTAGCCCCCTCCCCACCCTGTGACTCACTTCCGCTTCCATGGTTCCATCCGCTGCCAAATCCACTCCCAGATATCTAAAGCACTTCACGTCCTTCAGTTTTTCTCTTTTCAAACTTACCACCCAGTTTATCTGTCCCTAAACCCTACTGAACCTAATAACCTTGCTCTTATTCACACTTACTCTCAGCTTTTTCTTTCTCACACTTTACCAAACTCAGTTGCCAAATTCTGCAGTTTCTTACCCGAATCAGCCACCAGCGCTGTGTCATCAGCGAACAACAACTGACTCACTTCCCTAGCCCTCTCATCCCCAACAGACTGCATACTTGCCTCTCTATTCAAAACTCTTGCATTCACCTCACTAGCAGCCCCATCCATATATGAAACTAAACAACCATGGAGACATCACACACCCCTGCCGCAAACCGTCATTCACTGGAACCAATCACTTTCCTCTCTTCCTACTCGTACACATGCCTTACATCCTCGATAAAAACCTTTCACTGCTTCTAGCAACTTACCTCCAACACCATATACACTTAATACCTTTACAGAGCATCTCTATCAACTCTATCATATGCCTTCTCCAGATCCATAAATGCTACACACAGATCCAACTGCTTCTCTAAGTATTTCTCACATACATTCTTCAAAGCAAACACCTGATCCACACATCCTCTACCACTTTTGAAACCACACTGCTCTTCCCCAATCTGATGCTCTGTACATGCCTTCACCCTCTCAATCAATACACTCCCATATAATTTCCCAGGAATACTCAACAAACTTATACCTCTGTAATTTGAGCACTCACTCTTATCCCCTTTGCCTTTGTACAATGGCTGTAGTTTCGGTGCATTACACATGACAGCTAGAGACTGAGTGTGAACGAATGTGGCCTTTTGTCTTTTCCTAGCACTACCTCGCGGAGGAGGAGAGAGGAGGAGGAGGAGGAGGAGGAGAGGAGGAGGAGGAGGAGGGGTATTATTTCATGTGTGTTGGGATGGCGACGGGAACGTATAAAGACAGCAAGTATTAATATGTACATGTGTATATATGTATATGTCTATTTTGTATGTATACGTTGAAATGTATGGGTATGTGTATATACGTGTGTGGGCATGTATATGTCTGTATACATGTGTATGTGGGTGGGTTAGGCCATTCTTTCGTCTGTTTCTTTTCGCTACCTCGCTAACGCGGGAGACAGCCTTACTTTGAAAAGTACTACAGGAAGGGAAGACTTCCAACCATCCGCTCCCTCCCCTCTTAGTCGCCTTTTACGAGACGTAGAGAATACGTGGGCAGTATTCTTTCTCTCCTATCCTCTGGGATAACACACACACACACACACACACACACACACATGGTCGCCATTTCCCTCGTCAGCGAGGTAGTGCCGGAAACAAAGAAATTGTCTCATTGCTCTCATACACACTGCAGCTTTATGTATGATACACTAAACTAGAGCTCCCTTTCCACAACAAAGCCCTGCAGACCTAGTTCAACTAACGTCGATCCTTTTTGCTCTACCCTTGCACGCCTCGCACCCTCCTGCATGTGATGGACGCGAACATTCAAATCACCTTTCCCATCATCCTCCCATCTCCTTAGTTTCTCCCTTATCCTTGTTCCCTCACCTAGTATATTCCACCTAGTCATCCTATCCTTACTCATTCTCTCGATATGTCCAAACCATTTCAGCACACCGTTTCTTTCAACCACGCTTCTCTCATAGACATTACAACCATGCAGTCGGACCATATTTAGAGTACTTCATTTGGCTCTGGCGACCAAATCTTATCAAGGGAAATAAATAACAAGAGAAACAGAAAAACTTAAAAGAAATTCCGAAAATATCCTCATGAAGACAGGGCACTGTGATCAACTTATATCATCTCTAAAAAAAAAAAAAGAATACAATGCAAACTTCAAAATATTTTACAGAAATTTCTTCAATGCTTAAAATATTGGAGCAAATAACCTAAAAAAAGATTTTCTTCGTCAGTTAACGAAGACATGCTAGGAATCCTGATACCATATCAAAGGAAAAGAGACGTAGAACAAACATGGGCAAATTAATGTCATTAGGAGAATCAAGGCAAGAATACATTTCCTCTGGATATTGTCAGAGTTAAGACAATTCGTGAACTTTACGTGCATGGCTTCACAAATGTTTTAATGATGTCAACTACTGGTTTAAGACTGTTAGTATAATAATGCACATATTCTCCTTTCCTTTGAATATCAGAATATAACATATACTTCATCCACAGTCTATCCTGTGGCAGAAAATTGTTCAGAATAGACTTTACACTCGTCCTTACAAATTACGTTTCCATTTTCTTTACAACAAGGTTTTCCTTCACACATATCTCTCCGCTGGATGCTATAAAGAATGGGATGGTTGACATAGAGACGCCTTCTGCTCTCCTACTGTCTTTCCGTCTATATAGACAAGAAATTTCGGGATTTCTTGCTTACATCTAGTAGATAATCTCATTTCCGATCATCAGGTCTTCAGTTATTTGATATCTATCCCATATATTCCGACAGATTCGTAGTTCTTCCTGTGAAAATCTACTTCATTTCCATATTTACGTCAATCCATCCTTTTCGAGGTTAGCTCTTCCCTTCAAGATCCCTTCGCCTTCCGGTATGAAAGTGTCTTTTTCTTCAAGCAGCTCGACCGTCTCACAAAATCCCTCTCTCTCTCTCCTCTTAAAGTCCATTCTCATCATCTCTCTCAGCTCTTGTGCCTCCTCTGAAACCCCCTTCCCCCCCTTTTTTTTTAACAGCGCCAAATATCCTCTCGGATCTCTCCCTAAGACGAGTATGACTTCCTCTATGACCCTTCCTTCCCTTGAACAACAATAGTGCTATGCCGAGGGAAGTTGTGCATGGACGGTAATCATTTGTTTTATTGTTGTCTACATCTAAAGACCCTTTGGAAGTAAGGGTCTGTCCTCCAGCTCACGGACCATCAGGTCTTCGGTTACCAATCTTTCCTACATACTCCTTCGGCGAAGAATCCTTTTTCTTTTTTTCTTAAAGCCGCAGTCTCTCTTCTGAAAGCAATCATCGTTTTTTTTTTTCACTGTTTCTAAACCTATTCCTCCAATAAGAGCTTTACTTATTTCTCTAAGAGTTCTCTTTCCTCTTAGATTCTTATATCAACTTCTGCAAAAGTCTTACTGTTTCTCGTACAACAGTTATACCCTCCTATTTTAGAGTCCATGTTTCTCACCTCAGAGAGCGGGATCATCTCCAAAGACTCCCCTATTTCATCCATAATCCCTTACTGTTTCCCTCTAATAGTATTTCTCTCTCTTCTAAGACGCTTTACTCCCTTTAAGTAGCACTGCATCTTACATCCCGTAACCCTACTGCATCCACTACGTCTGCGCCGGCCGGTGATAACACAAGCTTGTCTCTACTCTAAGAGCGCTACTCCCTCTTCCTCCTCCTCCTCTTCCTCCTACTCTCTCCTCCCTGCGCTACTCCCTCCTCCTCCTCCTCCTCCTCCTCCTCCTACTCCTACTCCTTCCTCCCTTATCTAAAAGCCTAATTCTTTCCTCTAAAAGCATTACTCTTTCTTACAGAGCGTCTGTCCGCCTGTAAAAGGCAAACCTTGTTCCTCCTCTGCCAGCATTAATGTTTCTGAGAATTATTCTGTCCTCTAGAATTAAACTACATTCTTTCCCCTCACAGTATTAATCTTTCCCCTCACAATATTAGTCTTTCCCTCTCTAAGTATTGTAGTTTCCCCTCTCAAAGTATTATTCTTCTAACTCAAAGTATCATTCTTTCTCTTGAAATCATCATTCTTTCTCTTCAAAGTGTTATTCTTTCCATTCTAAATATTATTTTTTCTACTTAAGGTATTAGACTTTCACTTCATATTATCATTTTTTTCCGCGTGAAATATCTTATTTTCCCCTTGAAGTATTGTTCTTTCCCCTTCAAGTGCATCACTACCAGCTCAAAGTATTACTCTATACCTCAAAGTATTATCATTTCCCCTCAGTGTTTCACTCCCTCTCCTCAAAAGTATTATTCTTTCCTCTCAAAGTAGCACGCTTCTCCCTTCAAACTAATATTGTTCCCCTCATAGCATTATTCTTTTCCTTCAAAGTATTGTTCATTCAACTCAAGACATTATCATGTAAATGAAAGTACTATTCTTTCCCCTCAAACTATTATACTTTCCCCTCAAAGTATTATTCTTTCCTCTCAAAGTAGCGCTCTTTCCCCTCAAACTAATATTTGTTCCCCTCAGAGCATTATTCTTTTCCTTCAAAGTATTGTTTATTCAACTCAAGGCATTATTATGTACAATCAAAGTATTACTCTTTCCCCTCAAACTATCATACTTTCCCCTCAAAGTATTGTGCCTTCCTCTCAAAGCGTGATTATTTCCCCTATAATTATTTTTCTTTGCCCTCAAAGCATTGTTATTTTCCCTTAATGTATCATTTTTTCCCTTTAAGCATCATTCTTTCGCCTCAAACTATTATTCGTTCCACTCAAAGTATCCTTAGAGCTTTCCACCTTTAAAAGTATTATCTTTTCCCCAAAGATGATTTAACTCGCTAATACGATCCTAACTTGTTTCCAGCTATAGAGACACGACTCCCTTCTCTAGAGCAGTGCCTTTCAAATCTCTCTTTTCATAGATAGTAACCACTTTAATAATCCAACAAAATAAAGATCAATGATAAACTAGTATTATTCATCACACTGCCTCATTGTGTATAGAATATTAGTTATAATGTCATTCATAAAACTGAAAAAAACTAGTTATATCAGATTTCGTGAATGAATGACTGGTTTCTTGATGTTAAGCCTTCGTCATATCCCAAGATTTTGAGAGCCATGTTTGGGAGTGAACACATCACATCACCACACCCGGGATATGTCCCAGAGTATCCCTACAATTTACCTTTCATTTGACCGAGATAGGAAAGTCCCTTCTCATAGTGTTCGGTGACTGGAGGAATGTTTTGAAAAACCTCTTCATCTATTATACCAAGGACAGACGAAACGCTCCCCTGTCACCAGTTGAGTCTTGAGAGAGACTTGTTAAGGCAACTTCTGGGTGAAGGTCAATGAATGGCCTCACAGATTCGAGATCTCTATTTGTGTCGTAAGGTTCTTGGGCGAGAATGGATCCACATTCCACCTCTTATCACCAAGTCTGGCAAGTTTTTACGGGGAGACAAAGCGCAAGCAGTCTTCTCCTGTGCGCTATATAGACCCACAAACATTAGATCTAATCAAATAAGAAAATCTTGAAGTTGTAGAACCCCTGTGGAACCCCTTATTTCACGTGGAACCACTTAACCTCTTTAATGGAACTTCAGGGTTGCATGGAGCCTTGGTGGAGAGTCACTGTTCCAAAAGCTTCATCATATCCTCGTAAGGCTTTAGCCTCCTCCTCAAAGACGTCTGTACCTTCTGGTAAAGGCCCAAGGTTGTGTATCCATCAATCTCTCCAAGAAGCCCAGGAGTCTAAGGTCCTTCCTTTTCCCTGAATTAAAAGGTATTAAGTGAGAGATTCCCTCCTATAAGAGCCGATAGCTAATTTCTCCTCCAAAAATCCTCATCTCCTTTAAAAGTGTTGTTCCTTCCTCTTAAACTCTTAAGTCTTTTACTCTTTCCTGTGAAGCACTGATCCTCTCTCTCTCTCTCTCTCTCTCTCTCTCTCTCTCTCTCTCTCTCTCTCTCTCTCTCTCTCTCTCTCTCTCTCTCTCTCTCTCCGGCAGCACTCATTCTCATCCATCAAGAAGCCATAGTGTTCCCTAAAAAGAGCCTTACCTGCTCATTTCAGAGCCTTGCTATTTTCTCCCATAACCGTTTATATCTTCCTGTAGGGGCTCGATATCGTAACATATATCGTCTTATACCCATCCTAAACCTTCAAGGGAGAACCGTAATTATTATAGTCTGCCTTGGAACACACTCTTAGCTGACCACTATTTGTCGACCATATGAGAAGTAAGGGGGTTGTGGGTCAGAAAGGTAAAGGAAAGGAAAGGAAATTAGTTGGATAAAAGAGGAAGAGGAAGAAAATTAAAGGAGGAGGGAAGGAAGGAGGGGAAGAGAAAGAGGAGGAGAGATATCATGAAGAAATGAAACGGATAGAGAATAGAAAATGTAGCTCGCAGAGAGAGTACCCACTTATCAATAAGCACTTACCATGTAATTATGCCATAATCATAGGGCTAGCGCGTTGTGTTCACCTCATATCCTGTTCGTTGAATCACACTGTGTCTCCTCACAGCCACGCATCTAACACAGTTGTCAGACAGAACTTCATCTGGGAGTGACTTTAACCATAAATCTAATTTTCTTTTGAATGTTTTCATTGTTGCTTGATGTAAGTTTCTTGATTCACATGATGTTGGAGTAGACTGTATTCTCAACATTGTTTCTTGACGCTTGTATGATTTAATCTGATATTATCATTATCATTATCATTATCATTGTCATCATTATTATTACTATTATTATTATCATCATTATTATTATTATTATTATTATTATTATTATTATTATTATTATTATTATTATTATTATTATCATTATCATCATTATTATTATCATTATTTTTGTTATTATTATTATTATTGTTATTATTATTATTATTATTATAATTATTATTATTACTATTATTATTATTATTATCATTATTATCATTATTATCATTATTATTATTATTATCATTATTATTATTATTATCATTATTATCATTATAATTATTATCATTATTATTATTATAATTATTATCATTATCATTATAATCATAGTTATCATTATCATTATCATTACATTATTATTATTATTATTATTATTATTATTATTATTATTATTATTATTATTATTATTATTATTATCATTATTATTATTATTATTATCATCATTATTATTATCATTATTTTTGTTATTATTATTATTATTGTTATTATTATTATTATTATTATAATTATTATTATTACTATTACTATTATTATTATTATCATTATTATCATTATAATTATTATCATTATTATTATTATAATTATTATCATTATCATTATAATCATAGTTATCATTATCATTATCATTACATTATTATTATTATTATTATTATTATTATTATTATTATTATTATTATTATTATTATTATTATCATTATTATAATCATCATCATTATTATCATTATCATTATTATTGTTAGTATTATCATTATCATTATTATTATTATTATTATTATCATTATTATTTTCTTTTTCTTTCTTTCAAACTATTCGCCATTTCCCGCATTAGCGAGGTAGCGTTAAGAACAGAGGACTGGGCCTTTGAGGGAATACCCTCACCTGGCCCAATTCTCTGTTCCTTCTTTTGGAAAATTAAAAAAAAAAAAATTATTATTATTATTATTATTATTATTATTATTATTATTATTATTATCATTATTATTATTATTATTATTATTATTATTATTATTATTATTATTATTATTATTATTATTATCATTACATTATTATTATTATCATTATTATTATTATTATTATTATCATTATTATTATCATTATTATTATTATTATTATTATTATTATTATTATTATTATTATTATTATTATTATTATTATTATTATTATTATTATTATCATTATCCTCATTATCATTATCATTATCATTATTACTACTAATATCACTGTTATCAATACTATCATTATATTATCATCATTATCATTAGCAGTAATAGTAGTAGTAGTAGTATTCATTGCCTATCATCAGATATCATTTCAGACTTGAAAATATTGTACCTTCCTTGTTGTGTTGCTTTCTGACTCACAACTTTATTCTTTATGACTTTTCCTCCACTTTATGACCTTTCCTTCTCTCTCTCTCTCTCTCTCTCTCTCTCTCTCTCTCTCTCTGTCTCTCTCTCTCTCTCTCTCTCTCTCTCTCTCTCTCTCTCTCTCTCTCTCTCTCTCTCTCTCTCTCTCTCTCTCTCTCTCTCTCTCTCTCTGAAGCTCATCCGTCCAAGGCTGCTTCCCCCCCACTACGCTTTAGGATCTTTAACTTTAATCCCAACCATCTCCTCCGCTCCAGCGGTAGCGATCGCTCCTATCGCCATACAAGAACTCAGTTGCTTCTCCTCTTCTATTGACGCCACTAGCTCAAAGTTCTATACCATCAATAGCGTTATTTTTATCCCTCGTATATATCCTCCTCAGTTTCTCCCACAAGGAACATAACTTTGACTTTTCGTCTTCATGCTATGAGGCAGTATTCATGTCGCATCCACGTGTAAAAGTCCTCTATGCAAGGGGTTCTGGTATCTGTACCTTCTAATCGGGCATGTTCACTGTGTCTCCTGTCGAATTGACAACTTGTGCATATGAGGAGAGGTCTGTGTTAGTCCCTGTGCGGTTTCTCTATTGACCGATACTGCTTCACTGGATTGGATGCTTCATACTGTGCTGAACGCATAGCAGAGACTATTTTGGGTGGTAATGGAACGCTACGTCCATTCTTGTACTAAATCTCTGTACTCTTGTTCATAATGATATATGATTGTTCCTGCTCTGATTCCCATCACATCAGCGACAAAGGGCAACGAGCTATGAAGCTTATTCTTTACCCTGAATCCAATCCCCACTTTCTTTTGCCGCCCGGAATCACTGAATCATAAAAAGAAGGGTTCATTTTCGACTTTCTCTTCTAACAACAAATTTCTCTTGTCCTTCCTCTTTATGTTGGAGGCTCCAGACAAGTTCAAAAGGTCCACATCAAACCCTAGCTTTACTTGAAACTGATAGTGGTTGATGAAGGAGAAAAAGGAGAAACGACGAAAAGTATTTACAAATTTTGGAGGAGATGAAAAGCCTTTCTCTTTAGATACATCTCCAGTAACTGTTATCAATCAGTCATTCCTCTTCTCCTTCGACCTGATTAATTCGTAGCTAACTCTACCGATGGTAAGGCCACTCTTTCTGGTGCCCTATTATTTATGTCTAATTCAGCTTCGGATGTTTCTGCTTTCCACTCCAATCCCCTCCCACTGAAACTCCTGCAAGCCCCTCCAATTTTTTCCCAAGCACACTCTTACCTCCAAGTAAACATGGCGTAAGGCAGAGATGGTAATTCTTAACGAGTCTTAAGGGAATGTATCATTATGCCAGCCCCTTTCCTTCTTTGTCTATTTCGCTTGTCTAAAAACCCAGTTTTTTTTTTCTTGCCCTAGGAAGCGCCCCTTAGTGCAGTTCGTCCTCAAAGAATAGAGGACCACTCTAATCCCTCTTGCTATCGCCTCAGTCCTCTAAGTTCTGCTGTCTCCAGAGCCTTGGTAACTTTCCTAAACTCTCACTTTTTTCAGATACTTGGAATTCGATTCCCTTCTGTCTGACGATAAATACGGATATCAACATGTTACGCATAACATCTATTTCTTTCGAGAATACCCTTCACTTCTTTAAGCGTTGAGATCCAGCCAGGCGACTGACCATATTCGTATTACTCCTCAAGTGGAAGGATTAAACACTCATTCCTTCTTGTTCTCTCACACCAGACTACACGGGATTAATCAATGTTGATACGTTATCACAGCAAGGCCAAGGCAAAATCAGAGGTTGAGGAGAAAAAAAAGAATGAATTTACCACAACGATATATATTGGCTAGTTCAAAGAAGTATTCAGTACACCAGAGAGAGAGAGAGAGAGAGAGAGAGAGAGAGAGAGAGAGAGAGAGAGAGAGAGAGAGAGAGAGAGAGAGAGAGAGAGAGAGAGAGAGAGAGAGAGAGAGAGAGAGGGGGGGGGGGGGGGGGGGGGGGGAGATAGAAGCCATTCTTCTGCCGTTAACATCCAAGAATATCTGTACTTCTACCAATATTTACGTCTCCATATGACCTATTATGTGAGCTGGACGCCATTAGCAGTGTCATTATGACAGACATAACACTGGACGATCCTAGAAAGTCAACAACACAGCCATAACACAGGCCGAACCTGGCAGGTGAACATCACAACCGTAACACAGGACAAACCTTAAAGGCTAACAACACAGCAGACCAACAACACAGTCATGATATACGAGGAGTTTAACAAGGCAAAGGCAAAGACGTAATGCAAAGCAAACCTGGCAGGCTAACACCACATATGTAACACAGCACAGATCTGTTAGGTGTTTGACATTTGTTTTATCCCATCAGCGATGAATACATGAAGACGTGTGTTCGGCCAATTTTTTATACTTGGGAAGAATCATCATCGAATTTTAGTTTCCTTCAGGAAATGCAACGTTACTACAGCTTCAAGTAGTGTTTATCACTATGTGGAAAACTTTATTTCCCTACCTTTTTGTCCAAAACATAATATCATTAAGAGTAATCTCGTCTATTAGAATGATTATCTGAACTCCATCAGCTGAATTACCCTCAGTCGAATGGCAGCTCTAGATCACTGTGGACCTTCCGAGGTGTAGCAGTTAGCGTTCCTGACCGTGGCGAGTCGCCCAGGAGCCAAGCGCAAAGGTTCGAATCCTGTGATGTGCCATACCTACTCTTAACCTCATAAGAAAACCTATGGTTTCTTATTTAGCCCACCTTGTGCTTAGGTGTCTGAGTGTGTGGTGTGGTGTGTGGCCATGTTGTGGTGTATGACTGTCGTATGGTATATGACTGTGATGTGTGTCTGTTTGGTGTGGTGTGTGACTGTGGTATTGTGTGGTGTGTGACTGTTTGGTGTCTGACTATGTGGTGTGGTGTATGGCACTGGTAGGATGTAAGACTGTGTAGTGTGTGACTATGTGGAGTGGTTTGTGACTGTGTGGTGTGTGACTATGTGGAGTGGTTTGTGACTGTGGTGTGGTTTGTGACTGTGGTGTGGCGTCTGACTGTATGTGCTGTCGTGTGCTTGTGGTGTGTATGATTGTGGCGTCTGACTGCTTGGTGTGGTGTCTGACTATGTGGTGTGGTGTCTGACTGCGTTGTTATTTGAAAAATGTCTGTGACAAAGAAAAGGGAGTATGTTGAAACGTATAACAAATGTGGTTTAAACGAGAAACATGGGATTAAACTCCCTCAGCGCGTCGTATGCCATGCAGTTCTTAGCAATGATACCCCGAGACCTGGTCCTCTGGAGCGAAATTTGAACACAAACCACAAGGCAATGAAAGGCGAGTCAAAGATGTTTTTTTTCACAGCCAGACTTCAAGAGTTGAAACGTATGAAGCTGGACACCACCGAAGCTTTTCATCAAGGGACGTGCTGGAAGTATCTTTTCAGCAACCACTCCTAATTGCCAAAGCAAAGAAGGATCATTCTGCTGGAGAGAATCCTGCAAATATTGTACCGAAAGCCAGAAAAAGTCACCTTGGAATCCCTTTCTGATAGCACGATGAAGCGTCGCATTGATGAACTTGCAGACGACATAAAAAGAAAAACAACTTTTGTAGGAAAATAAAAGCGTCCTGTTCTTTTGTGATACAGTACAACGAAGCAGCTGAGGTGTCCCAAAGTGGCTTGTTTATTTTCAACTTGCGGGTACAGGAACCGTGAAAGAAGAAATGCTTTTCTCGAAAGCAACGCATCAAAGGCTCCCAGCTTTTCCACGAAAGTTTCCAACTTTTTTTTTAACAACAACCAAAAAATTATCTTTCATGAGAAAAGGTGGTGGGTGGCTGCGCTAACGGTGCCCAAGCGATGCTTGGGTCTCGCTCTGAATTCATAAAGTTGGTCAAAGAAAAAGGAAAAGAGTCAAACCATAACTGGGACTCAATGCGTCATCCACAAACATGTACCAGCTGCTAAGATCCTTCTAGTTGATCGAAGCCTTTCATTAAATATGGCCATAACAGATGTGAATCTTGTGAAGGAGAGCTCTTTAGAATCAAGGTTTTATACAGCTCTTCGTAGAGATCCGAGAGCTGATGACAAAGGTCTCCTGCTCAACACGGAAGTCGGCTGGCTCTGGGAAAGAAATAAGCTGAGGCGGCTCTATGAACTGAAGGATAAAGTGCAAGTATTTCCACAAAGCCAGAAACAAGGTAGACTGGTAGACTGTACGATGTGTTCACAAAAGAAAAGTTCCAACTTTCGCTGGCGTACCTTGTGCACATTTCTGAGGCGATCAACAACCTCAGTTCAAAGCCACAAGGAAGGAACGTAGAACATCATGGCTTTCATGGAGGATATGAAGGTTTGGAGACGTAAAGTACTTCAAACTTGGAGTATCCCATTGTGTCCTCATCTCAATAAATTCCCAACTGAGGGGAAAGATTCTGATTAATGTGGCTTGAAAAAAAAGAAAATAGCATCTGGATTCCTTTTCTTTTAAGAATTAAGCGCTAATCTCCAGATGTATGAATCTGTTTGGAAATTGGTACAGGATCCACTTAACTTTGATGTGGACTCGTTACTAGAATCTGTGCAAGAAGAAACCATCGACTTGAAGTACAACTTTGAAACCATGAGCCCAGGAGAGTTCTGATTCGACAATGTTTTCGAATTTACACAAAGATAGGGGAGTGAATACTTCGTTTGATGATTTTCTTTTCTTCAACCCATCTCTGCAAAGGCTGGCTTATCAACTCTCATTGTACTGAAAACAAAACAGTGCAGTCGACTGGACGTAGAAAACGACTTCCGTTGTACTCTCTCCTTGTCCTTAAATCCAAGATTTTCTGAGCTTGTGAGAGAAAGGCAGCAGCTTCCATCTCAAATCATTCCTTATTTCCAGTATAGGTAATAACCAAATATCATGTGCCATGTCTTGAGAGGTTTCATTTACTCTGGAGAACAGGATGAATTTTTGTTGTTCGAGTGGGTTTACTAAATATAAATGAGTCGGTTTGGTTTTTTATGAATTACTGTTTAATTTTTTACATTTATAAATTTCTGAAAGGGTAAACAGAGGAAGGAGTCATGCGGGAAGTGCTCATCCTCCTCAAGGGCTCAGATTGGGGTGTCTTAAATGTGTGTGGATGTAACCAAGATGAGAAATATCAATGGATTGAACCAGGGCATGTGAAACGTCTGGGGTAAACCATGGAAAGGTTTGTGGGGCCTGGATGTGGATAAGGAGCTGTGGTTTCGGTGCATTATTACATGATAGCTAGACACTGAATATGAACGATTGTGGCCTTTTTGTCTTTTCCTGGCGCCACCTCGCTGGTTTGGGGGGGGATGCTATTTCATGTGTGGCGGGGTGGCGACAAGAATGGATGAAGGCAACAAGTATGAGTATGTACATGTGTATACATGTGTATGTCTGTGTATGTATATGCAAGTATCCGTTGAAATGTATATGCATGTATATTTGCTGGTATGGGCGTTTATGTATATATATATATATATATGTATGTATGTGGGTGGTTGTCTGTTTTCCTTGTGCTACCTCGCTGACGCGAGAAACAGCAGTTAAGTATAATGAATATATATATATATATATATATATATATATATATATATATATATATATATATATATATATATATATATATATATATATATATATATATATATATATATATGTATATATATATATATATATTATCCCGACTAAAAGAGGAGGGAGCAGAGGGCTGGAAATCCTCCTCTCCTGTTTTACTTTTCCAAAAGAAGGAATAGAGAGGGGGGGGGGGGGCAAGTGAGGAGTTTTCCCTCTAAGGCTAAGCCATGTGCTCCTTACGCTACCTTGCTAATGCGGGAAACGGCGAATGTATGGACGGGAACCAGGTCGACACTTTAGGATTCTGACGCCACTAACTTCTTACCAGTGGTTGGGCAACTGGTTCTTCAAGAGTGATTTCCACTGAAAAGGTGCACCACGTAATGCAAATTGGAGTGAAATTAATGATAGATAGATAGATAGATAGATAGATAGCGATAGATAGATAGATAAATGAATAGATAGATAGATAGATAAATAAATAGATAGATAGATAGAGAGATAGATAGATAGATAGATAGATAGATAGATAGATAAATAAAACGATAGATAGATAAAAGACAGATAGATAGATAGATAGATAGGTAGGTAGGTAGGAAGATAGATAAATGGATAGATAAATAAATTTCATAACAGACAGATGGAGAGATAGAAACATAGACAGAGAGATTTCCAACATTAATTGCACTCACGCAACATAGTTCTGTAGGGCTGGTTGCAACGCAATGCAACACTAATTAAACGCATTGCAAAACTGCATAATACAATGCAAAATACATTAAGGTGTAAGATGGAAAACGCAACGTATGAAAGCATACTAAGTTGTACCCTACTGAACAACATACAACAATATCACACTATAACTCATTATCAGATTACCACAGCTTAAGATTATAATACAATAATATCTCTAGTAGTAATGAATACAAACACAAGAGCAAGCGTTTTACCTAGATGCAGACGAAGTACGTTTTTTCAAACAAGTTTGCTGAGATATGGAATAATTCACTAATTACAGAATGGTTGAAAGCAGTACTAAAGACACGTATACAAACAGGCTTGAGAAATCCTTCACTTCAAGTCCATGACAAAGAAAATTTGGTCTTCTTTTTTCTTTCTGTTAAAAGAGATGGCAAATATATCTGAATGCCCTGGTTAAGGGCCATATAGTTAGAAGTCTATTGTATAGAAGGTAACTTGCTAAAAGCAGTGAAAAGGTTTTACCAAGGATGTAAGGCATGTGTACGAGTAGAAAGAGAGGAAAGTGATTCGTTCACAGTGAATGTCGGTTTGAAGCAGGGGTGCGTCATGTCTCCATGGTTATTTAACTTGTTTATGGATGGGGTGGTTAGAGAGATGAATGCAAGAGTTTTGGAGAGAGGGGCAAGTATGCAATCTGTTGTAGATGAGAGGGCCTGAGAAATGAGTCAGTTGTTGTTAGCTGATGATACAGCGCTGGTGGCTGATTCGGGTGAGAAACTGCAGAATCTGGTGACTGAGTTTGTAAAACTGTGTGAAAGGAGTTAGCTGAGAGTAAATGTGAATAAGAGCAAGGTTATTAGGTACAGTAGGGTTGAGGGACAAATCAATTGGGATGTGAGTTTGAATGGAGAAGAACTGGAGGAAGCGAAGTGTTTTAGATATCAGGGAGTGCACTTAGCAGCGGACAGAACAATGGAACCGAAATTCACTGGGAACCAATCACTTTCCTCTCTTCCTACTCGTGAACATGCCTTACATCTTTGATAAAATCTTATGATTGCTTCTAGCAACATACCTCCCATACCATATACTTTTAATACCATCCACAGAGCATGGAGGAAGTACCAAGAGAGACTGAATACAGAATAGAAAAAGGTGAGAACAAAGGACGTAAGGGGAGTGGGGGAGGAATGGGATGTATTTAGGGAAGAAGTGATAGCATGCGCAAAAGACGCTTGTGGCCTGAGAAGCGAGGGAGGTGGGCAGATTAGAAAGGGTAGTGAGTGGTGGGATGAAGAAGTAAGATTATTAGTGAAAGAGAAGAGAGAGGCATTTGGACGATTTTTGCTGGGAAATGATGAAAATGAGTGGGAGATGTATAAAAGAAAGAGGCAAGAGTTTAAGAGAAACGTGCATGAGGTGAAAAAGAGGGCAAATGAGAGTTGGGGTGAGAGAGTATCATTAAATTTTACGGAGAATAAGAAGATGTTTTGGAAGGAGGTAAATAAAGTGCGTAAGACAAGGGAGCAAATGGGAACTTCAGTGAAGGGGGCTAATGGGGAGGTGATAACATGTAGTGGTGATGTGAAAAGGAGATGGAGTGAGTATTTTGAAGGTTTGTTGAATGTGTTTGATAATAGAGTGGCAGATATAGGGTTTTTTGGTCGAGATGGTGTGCAAAGTGAGAGGGTTGAGGAAAATGATTTGGTAACCAGAGAAGAGGTAGTAAAAGCTTTGCGGAAGATGAAAGCCGGCGAGGCAGCAGTTTTGGATGGTCTTGCAGTGGAATCTATCAAAACCTTCAAAATACTCACTCCATCTCCTCACATCACCACTACTTGTTATCACCTCCCAATCAGCCCCCTTCACTGATGTTCCCATTTGTTCCCTTGTCTCACGCACTTTATTTACCTCCTACCAAAACATCTTTTTCTTCTCCCAAAAATATACTGATACTCTCTCATCCCAACTCTCATTTGCCTTGTTTTTTTTTACCTCTTACACCTTTCTCTTGACCTCCTGCCTCTTCCTTTTGCACATCTCCCAGTCATTTGCATTATTTCCCTGCAAAAAATTGCCCACATGCCTATCTCTTCTCTTTCACTAATAATCTTAATTCTTTATCCCACCACTCACTACCCTTTCTAATCTGCCCACCTCTCACGCTTCTAATGCCACAAGCATCTTTTACGCAAGCCATCACTGCTTCCTTAAATACATCCCATTCCTCCCCACTCCCCTTACTTCCTTTGTTCTCACCTTATTCCATTCTATACTCAGACTTTCCTGGTACTTCCTCATACAAGTCACCTTCCCAAACTCACTTACTCTCACCACTCTCTTCACCCCAACATTCTCTCTTCTTTTCTGAAAACCTCTACAAATCTTCACGTTCGTGTCCATAAGATAATGATCAGACATCCCTCCAGTTGCACCTCTCAGCACGTTAACATCCAAAAGTCTCTTTCGCGCGCCTATCAATTAACATGTAATCCAATAACGCTCTCTGGCCGTCTCTCCTACTTACATACGTATGCTTATGTGTATCTCTTTTTTTAAACCATGTATTCCCAATCACCAGTCCTTTTTCAGCACATAAATCTACAAGCTCTTGACCGTTTCCATTTACAACACTGAACACCCCATGTACACCAGTTATTCCGTCAACTGCCACATTACTCACCTTTGCATTCAAATCACCCATCAGTATAACCCGGTCTCGTGCATCAAAACTACTAACACACTCAATCAGCTGCTCCCAAAACACTTGCCTCTCATGATATTTCTTCTCATGCCCAGGTGCATATGCACCAATAATCACCCATCTCTCTCCATCCACTTTCAGTTTCCCCATATCAATCTAGAATTTATTTTCTTACACTCTATCACATACTCCCACCACTCCTGTTTCAGGAGTAGTGCTAATTCTTCCCTTGCTCTTGTCCTCTCAAAATCCTTGACTTTACTCCCAAAGACATTCCCAAACCACTCTTCCCCTTTACCCTTGAGCTTCGTTTTACTCAGAGCCAAAACATCTAGGGTCCTTTCCTCAAACATACTACCTATCTCTCCTTTTTTTCTCATGTTGGTTACCTCCACACACATATAGACACCCCCAATCTGAGTCTTCGAGGAGGATGAGCACTTCCTGCGTGACTCCTTCTTTTGTTTCCCCTTTCAGAAAGTTAAGATATATATATATATATATATATATATATATATATATATATATATATATATATATATATTATCCCTGAGGATAGGGGATTAAGAATACTTCCCACGTATTCCCTGCGTGTCGTAGAAGGCGACTAAAAGGGGAGGGAGCGGGGGCTGGAAATCCTCCCCTCTCGTTTTTTTTTAATTTTCCAAAAGAAGGAACAGAGTGGGGCCAGGTGAGGATATTCCAAAAAAGGCCCAGTCCTCTGTTCTTAACGCTACCTCGCTAACGCGGGAAATGGCGAATAGTTTAAAAGAAAAAAAGAAAAAAAAAAAAAAAAAAAAAAAATATATATATATATATATATATATATATATATATATATATATATATATATATATATATATATATATATATATATATATATATATATATATATATATATATATATATGTCATCATGCCAGTTGGAAAATTTGTAAGCAGCATCATTAATACGTTCAAGATAAGGCTTGACAAATACGTACTTCGCTTGAAATTCGAAACTGGTTCAAAATTTGCCTCAAGTAAACACAAAGTTCAAAGATACTTGTCCTTAAATCACTATTCTCCTTTGCCACTTGAACCACACGAATGTACAGTATGTGTCTGATGTCTTCCCATCATTACAATTAGCCTTTGAGAAGATTTCTTTGTATGAAGACCTGATACAAGAGGTTCCAACGTAGCCAACGAAAACAGTGCCTTGTACAAAAATCCTGAGGTACGCAGAAGAGAAAGATTACAAAATGCCCATTATGAAAAGGGGTAAAGAAATAAGGAAATACTTGAATAAGAAAATACTAAGTCTTCAACAAAGTTGACAGTGAGCAGCGATGCATAGGAAGAATTGCTGAACTCCATGGCGTGAAATTGTTCCTGAAACTTTATAAAAGAGATGTTAAGAAATCTTTTTTATACTGTCTGAACTATGAACGAGTAGTGGGCGGGTGTCTAGATGTTATATGATGAGAAATAAGACTCAAGAACTTGGGATACTACAAGCAGGTACGAGCAGATGATGATACACAGACACACACTTCCCTTCCCTCCCACCTCTCTCCCTCTCTCTCTCTCTCTCTCTCTCTCTCTCTCTCTCTCTCTCTCTCTCTCTCTCTCTCTCTCTCTCTGCCTTTGCTTGTTATCCTTTTTCCTCTAAGGCTTTTCAAGGGGACTGCATTTCTTTTTAGTCAAGCGCTAAAGCCAGACCACCTCGCTACGGACCTTGTGTGTGTGTATGTATGTGTGTGTGTGTGTGTGGCCTGTGTACCAACGTAACTCTATACAACTCTTTCACAGACGCACCCTCTTCTCTCCTACGTCTCCCAGAGTGCTGCTCTTTCTCTGCCTGGCCGAGTGACTGGACGATATAACTAGATTTCCCAACCACATGGACCCTCAGAGCCGGCAGACACAAGCCAGAGTTTTCTGAACTTCAGCTCAACATTGCTGGCTCTTTGATATTCTCGTTTCTGCCTGGTAATTCCTTTGTTTCCTCTCCATCATTACCTACTTGTATTCACATCTTCCATTTTCTTTTTGTCATAGTGAGCTTTCTTGTCTTCGTTTTCTATAGTTATTCCTTATTCTCCGCGACACGTTTTCCACATTTTAGCGCCCACTTTTCTGCTCTCTCTCAACCACATCGTTTTTGTTACCATACATCTCTCTTACCTCTTACATTACTCGATCATACCACCTCACAACACATTGTTCTCAAATATTTCATTTCCAACACATCCACCCTTCCCGCACAGCTATATCTATAGCCCATGCCTTGCAACCATATAATATTGTTGGAACTACTATTCCCTCAAACATATCTATTTTTGCTCTCCCAGATAACTTTCTCCCTTTTCACACGTTCTTCACTGCTCCCAGAATCTTCGCCCCCTCTCCAATCCAATGACTCATTCCGCTTCCATGATTCCAATCGCAGCTAAGTCCACTCCCAGACATCTAAAGCACTTCATTTCACCAAGTTTTCACACGTTCTTCACTGCTCCCAGAATCTTTGCCCCCTCTCCAATCCAATGACTCACTCCGCTTCCATGATTCCAATCGCAGCTAAGTCCATTCCCAGACATCTAAAACACTTCATTCCACCAAATTTTCTACATTCAAACTTACATCCAAGCTAACCTGCCCCTCAACCCTGCTGAATATAATTACCTCGTTAGTATTCACATTTTCTTTCAACATTCTCCTTTCACACCTGAAAGGCCCTCTTACCCCAACAGACTGCATACTTGCCCCTTTCTCCAAAACTCTTGCATTTACCACCCTAACCACCTCATCCATAAACAGATTAAGCAACCATTGTGACATCACGCACCCCTGCCATAAACTGACTTTCACCGTGAACCAATCCCTCGCATTTCTTCCTACTCGTACACATGCCTTATAACTTCTAATAAGACCACACCTTGAATATGCAATCCAGTTTTGGGCCCTAAAACTATAACAAAGACGAGGAAAAATTAAAACAAGTACAAAGAAATCTGGCTAACGAAGAGAGGCTAAAACAACTGGATCTCTTCTCCCATAAAAACACGAAGACTTTGAGGAGACATTAATCCAAGTGTTGAAAATTCTAAACAGGTTCGATAGAGTTAACCACGAGCATCTTTTCAAAATACAAGAGGATACGGTTACTTGGACAAAGGGAATAAAACTCAAAGCTAAAAGATGTAGTAAGGACGTGGGATAAAGCTTCTTCTCATATAGTTGTGTTGAGCACTGGAATAAGTTACCATCAGACGTAGTGAATGCTAAAACTATAATTACCTTCAAAAGCTGTTGAGACAGATACGTTATAAATTCAGGTATACTTTGAGAAAAACACTACAAATAAAGGGATAAACGACAGCGGTAACGGGGATACTAGAAGGCTAATGTGCAACAGTGGGGAGTCTGTGATTGCTTTAAAAAGTACTGAGCGGAATTAGATCTTTCTTGTCAAGTTAAAAGTTTGTTGTTGTTGTTGCTGTTGTTGTTGTTTTTGTTTTTCAGACAACCCAGTCATGGGCCAGTCAAGCCTCCTGTTGTCTATCTTTCTCATGTAATTCATGTAAACCTTGATTAGAATTTCTCACTACTTCTAACAGCTTACCTCCCATACCGTATGCCTTCTCCAGATCCATAAATGCTAATTATAGATCCATCTATTTTTTCTAAATATTTCTCACATACATTCTTCAAAGCAAACACCTGATCCTCACATCCTTCACTACCTCTGAAACCACACTGCTCTTCCCCAATCTGATGCTCTGTACATGCCTTCACCCTCTCAATCAATACCCTCCCATATAATTTACCAGGAATACTCAAGAAACTTATACCTTTGTAGTTGAACACTCACTTTTATCCCCTTTGCTTTTGTACAATGGCACTATGCAAGCATTCCGCCAACCCTCAGGCACTTCTCCATGATCCATACATACAATGAATATCCTTACCAACCAGTCAACAACACAGTCACCCTCTTTCTTAATCCTGCAGTACCATCCAAACCCGCCGCTTGCCGGATTTCATCTTCCACAAGATAAGCAATTTATTGGCCAACCCCTAACGGAAGATGAACGGCTGGATTGACTATGGACACCCTACCGCAACCATGAACCTGTACTCTCGACCCTGGGGCCTTGAGCAGCCCGGGAATGCGTCATGATCACCACCGCTGACCACTAAACCACGGTGGTCTTTGATTCGTAACCTTCGCTTGTAGTATTTGACGATGGACTTAGATGAATGTTTTCTGAAACTCTGACATGAACTGCTATACTTTTATCGTATATGTTGATCATATCATTAAGGAAATGAAGTAAATTCAGCAAGTATGAACGATCCTGTCGACACTTATGATGCAAATGGTTGACTAAATGAAAATCCTCTGTAGGGTTTATGGTCTTGTCCTGATGGATTGTCTCCTTAAATTGACCAATTATGGTCAAAGGTAATGTGGGTGAGGGATGAGCCCTATCTTCATATATATAAACAAAACGACGCATCACACACAGATGCAAACATCAACACATGCATAAACACACACACACACACACACACACACACACATACACACACACACACACACATACACACCTGGCATATGCTAGGGTGGGTGGGTGTGTGTGTGTATCTATATATAGGAATAAGTCATAATACATATATACAAGTTTAACAGACGGAGCAAGACGAGTGTAAATCTCTCTCCCTGTAAAACAATTAGTGATCACAAACACACACACAAACAAACACACACACATACACACACACACACACACACACACACACACACACACACACACACACACACACCCACACAGAACATATCTTAAACTTTAATTATCTTTGTAATTATATTCTCCATCTTAATAACGATCCTCAAAAGACAGAGAAAAGGTCAAAACAAAGTTATAAAAACGCGTGGTTTACACCAACTAAGCCCGGAGAAAACTTCCTTTCGTAAAGCGGGATTAAAAGGCATTCAGTTTAACAAGGGAAAAATAGCATCGCGAGGGTTTGAAAACTTTGTTCATGTACACAGGAAGACCAGACAAAATAGTCGCTTCTTTTTCGCTCCATTTCCCCCTCCCCACCGCCACCGTCTGACTCCCTTCTGTTCCTTTAGGTATTCTCTCTCTCTCTCTCTCTCTCTCTCTCTCTCTCTCTCTCTCTCTCTCTCTCTCTCTCTCTCTCTCTGCGTAATTCGTTTCCTCTCATATTTTTTCTCCGCGATTATCTCCAGTCAATCTCTGGCGCTTACCCTCTAGACTTAAACCATCACCACAACACTACAAGCACCATTGTATCATATCCCCAGACCCTTCATATCCACGATCCATCTACCATGAAGGAGGCACCGAGCACATACCACTGTATTGCCCTTCACTCTCTGTATAGAAACATACACAAAAACCCACAATTTATGACCTTCGGTTACGACCTTACACTTATGTGTGTGACACAAGCCACGAAACATTATGTTGTGTTACTGTACACTTAAGAAGAATTATGATGTGTTACTGTACACCTAAGAAGAATTATGTTGTGTTACTGTACACCTAAGAAGAATTATGTTGTGTTACTGTACACCTAAGAAGAATTATGTTGTGTTACTGTACACATAAGAAGAATTATGTTGTGTTACTGTACACTTAAGAAGAATTATGTTCTGTTACTGTACACCTAAGAAGAATTATGTTGTGTTACTGTACACCTAAGAAGAATTATGTTGTGTTACTGTACACTTAAGAAGAATTATGTTGTGTTACTGTACACCTAAGAAGAATTATGTTGTATTACTATACACCTAAGAAGAATTATTTTGCGTTACTGTACACCTAAGAAGAATTATGTTGTGTTACTTTACACCTAAGAAGAATTATGTTCTGTTACTGTACACTTAAGAAGAATTATGTTGTGTTACTGTACACCTAAGAAGAATTATGTTGTGTTACTGTACACCTAAGAAGAATTATGTTGTGTTACTGTACACCTAAGAAGAATTATGTTGTGTTACTGTACACCTAAGAAGAATTATGTTGTGTTACTGTACACCTAAGAAGAATTATGTTGTGTTACTGTACACCTAAGAAGAATTATGTTGTGTTACTGTACACCTAAGAAGAATTATGTTGTGTTACAGTACACCTAAGAAGAATTATGTTGTGTTACTGTACACCTAAGAAGAATTATGTTGTGTTACTGTACACCTAAGAAGAATTATGTTGTGTTACTTTACACCTAAGAAGAATTATGTTGTGTTACTGTACACCTAAGAAGAATCATGTTGTGTTACTGTACACCTAAGAAGAATTATGTTGTGTTACTGTACACCTAAGAAGAATTATGTTGTGTTACTGTACACCTAAGAAGAATTATGTTGTGTTACTGTACACCTAAGAAGAATTATGTTGTGTTACTGTACACCTAAGAAGAATTATGTTGTGTTACTGTACACCTAAGAAGAATTATGTTGTGTTACTGTACACCTAAGAAGAATTATGTTGTGTTACTTTACACCTAAGAAGAATTACACTCCTGGTTTCTATTTGAGTTCGGTTCTACCCTTGATAATGAACTCTGGCCAGCTCACTGGTCATCTATACCTGAGCAGTATGAGAGACTCGACAGACAAGTTGAGATCACTAGCAAGAAAATGATAAATAATGAATTAGCAGTTATATTAAATGCTGCATGTTTGAGACATCTCCTCTCTCGATACACACAAACACACACACACAATATATGTATATATTTATACACGAACAAAGTGCATATGAACGCACACCTTCATAGAGCATACCAACCTCCAACAGCAAAGATCGAACCCGGGACCCTTGTGCAACAGGCGGGAACGCTACCGCTAGTCTATGATCGCCCCCATGAAAGTGCGCGTTCATATGCACTTAGTTCGTATTCATATACCTCCGCGTTGTACAGTTAGGTTCGGTAAAATACTATCTGCTGGCTGTGTGAGCCTGATGGGAAACGACCGGTGTAGACCCCGTTGCTCACCAACGTGAGACGAAGGGTATTCGAGTACATAGTGTTCGAATAGTCATTTCCCTATTAGTGGCGATCATAGCTTAGCGATAGCGCCCCCGCCTGTTGCAAAGGGGTCCCCGGGTTCAATCCTGGCTATTTGAGGTATGTATTTTTTTAACTTTCTAAAATGGGAAACAGAAGAAGGAGTCATGCGGGGAGTGCTCATCCTCCTCGAAGGCTCAGAGTGGGGTGCTTAAATGTGTGTGGATGTAACCAAGATGTGGAAAAAGGAGAGATAGGTAGTATGTTTGAGGAAAGGAACTTGGATGTTTTGGCTCTGAGTGAAACGAAGCTCAAGGGTAAAGGGGAAGAGTGGTTTGGGAATGTCTTGGGAGTAAAGTCAGGGGTTAGTGAGAGGACAAGAGCAAGGGAAGGAGTAGCAATACTCCTGAAACAGGAGTTGTGGGAGTATGTGATAGAATGTAAGAAAGTAAATTCTCGATTAATATGGGTAAAACTGAAAGTTGATGGAGAGAGATGGGTGATTATTGGTGCATATGCACCTGGGCATGAGAAGAAAGATCATGAGAGGCAAGTGTTTTGGGATCAGCTGAATGAGTGTGTTAGTGGTTTTGATGCACGAGACCGGGTTATAGTGATGGGTGATTTGAATGCAAAGGTGAGTAATGTGGCAGTTGAGGGAATAATTGGTATACATGGGGTGTTCAGTGTTGTAAATGGAAATGGTGAAGAGCTTGTAGATTTATGTGCTGAAAAAGGACTGATGATTGGGAATACCTGGTTTAAAAAGCGAGATATGCATAAGTATACTTATGTAAGTAGGAGAGATGGCCAGAGAGCGTTATTGGATTACGTGTTAATTGACAGGCGTGCGAAAGAGAGACTTTTGGATGTTAATGTGCTGAGAGGTGCAACTGGAGGGATGTCTGATAATTATCCTGTGGAGGCTAAGGTGAAGATTTGTATGGGTTTTCAGAAAAGAAGAGTGAATGTTGGGGTGAAGAGGGTGGTGAGAGTAAGTGAGCTTGGGAAGGAGACTTGTGTGAGGAAGTACCAGGAGAGACTGAGTACAGAATGGAAAAAGGTGAGAACAATGGAAGTAAGGGGAGTGGGGGAGGAATGGGATGTATTTAGGGAATCAGTGATGGATTGCGCAAAAGATGCTTGTGGCATGAGAAAAGTGGAAGGTGGGTTGATTAGAAAGGGTAGTGAGTGGTGGGATGAAGAAGTAAGAGTATTAGTGAAAGATAAGAGAGAGGCATTTGGACGATTTTTGCAGGGAAAAAATGCAATTGAGTGGGAGATGTATAAAAGAAAGAGACAGGAGGTCAAGAGAAAGGTGCAAGAGGTGAAAAAAAGGGCAAATGAGAGTTGGGTGAGAGAGTATCATTAAATTTTAGGGAGAATAAAAAGATGTTCTGGAAGGAGGTAAATAAAGTGCGTAAGACAAGGGAGCAAATGGGAACTTCAGTGAAGGGCGCAAATGGGGAGGTGATAACAAGTAGTGGTGATGTGAGAAGGAGATGGAGTGAGTATATTGAAGGTTTGTTGAATGTGTTTGATGATAGAGTGGCAGATATAGGGTGTTTTGGTCGAGGTGGTGTGCAAGGTGAGAAGATTAGGGAAAATGATTTGGTAAACAGAGAAGAGGTAGTAAAAGCTTTGCAGAAGATGAAAGCCGGCAAGGCAGCAGGTTTGGATGGTAATGCAGTGGAATTTATCAAAAAAGGGGGTGACTGTATTGTTGACCGGTTGGTAAGGTTATTTAATGTATGTATGACTCATGGTGAGGTGCCTGAGGATTGGCGGAATGCGTGCATAGTGCCATTGTACAAAGGCAAAGGGGATAAGAGTGAGTGCTCAAATTACAGAGGTATAAGATTGTTGAGTATTCCTGGTAAATTATATGGGAGGGTATTGATTGAGAGGGTGAAGGCATGTACAGAGCATCAGATTGGGGAAGAGCAGTGTGGTTTCAGAAGTGGTAGAGGATGTGTGGATCAGGTGTTTGCTTTGAAGAATGTATGTGAGAAATACTTAGAAAAGCAAATGGATTTGTATGTAGCATTTATGGATCTGGAGAAGGCATATGATAGAGTTGATAGAGATGCTCTGTGGAAGGTATTAAGAATATATGGTGTGGGAGGCAAGTTGTTAGAAGCAGTGAAAAGTTTTTATCGAGGATGTAAGGCATGTGTACGTGTAGGAAGAGAGGAAAGTGATTGGTTCTCAGTGAATGTAGGTTTACGGCAGGGGTGTGTAATGTCTCCATGGTTGTTTAATTTGTTTATGGATGGGGTTGTTAGGGAGGTGAATGCAAGAGTTTTGGAAAGAGGGGCAAGTATGAAGTCTGTTGGGGATGAGAGAGCTTGGGAAGTGAGTCAGTTGCTGTTCGCTGATGATACAGCGCTGGTGGCTGATTCATGTGAGAAACTGCAGAAGCTGGTGACTGAGTTTGGTAAAGTGTGTGAAAGAAGAAAGTTAAGAGTAAATGTGAATAAGAGCAAGGTTATTAGGTACAGTAGGGTTGAGGGTCAAGTCAATTGGGAGGTGAGTTTGAATGGAGAAAAACTGGAGGAAGTGAAGTGTTTTAGATATCTGGGAGTGGATCTGGCAGCGGATGGAACCATGGAAGCGGAAGTGGATCATAGGGTGGGGGAGGGGGTCGAAAATTCTGGGAGCCTTGAAGAATGTGTTTGAAGTCGAGAACATTATCTCGGAAAGCAAAAATGGGTATGTTTGAAGGAATAGTGGTTCCAACAATGTTGTATGGTTGCGAGGCGTTGACTATGGATAGAGTTGTGCGCAGGAGGATGGATGTGCTGGAAATGAGATGTTTGAGGATAATGTGTGGTGTGAGGTGGTTTGATCGAGTAAGTAACGTAAGGGTAAGAGAGATGTGTGGAAATAAAAAGAGCGTGGTTGAGAGAGCAGAAGAGGGTGTTTTGAAGTGGTTTGGGCACATGGAGAGAA